>NC_056733.1:1697720878-1698020878 GCF_019279795.1 Protopterus annectens | reverse complement strand
CAATTCTCAGTTAGAGCGTCTTCTGTGTGGCGACATGCATTAATGGGCATTCCTTCATTGAAGATTGTGCGTTAGGCCCGGCAAGCCAGTATGTAAAAATCTACTGCCAATCATTAGTGGACCGGAGTTCTGCTGTGGCGACCCCTAACTGGGAAAAGCCGAAAGACACAAACAAACAAACTAGAAGGATAGTTCAAATCACCCTTTATGCCTAAAGTCGTGTTTCCTTTGCTGTTAACCATTTTTCTTTATCAAATGCTCATCAACAGAACAAAAGTAAGAGGTTTCCAAATTATTCAGCTCCCCAGAGGCAACACTAGCTTTAAAGTGATAGGGCAGAAGAGATTCTAGAGACTGGCAATTGTTTTATATGTTCCAGATAAAATGGACAAGGAGGTATATAAATAACGTTTTAGGGCGGTTGTGCTTTGATCTTTGGTTTAAACATTTGCAAACAATACACACTGGATGCTCATTCTTGGGAAAGAAAGGATTTTTATGACTGTTGTGGTTCAAGGTATGAAGGCAGGTGTTCCTAACCTTACAAATGATTCATGATTCAAAAATGAAGAAAATAGACTGTGTCAAGATGGCAATTAGTATTACAGTCATCTACATGAAGCACTCACTGTAATAACAGATATTATATATCCTTATCCAACCACCCTCCCCCAGTTTTTTGCCCTTTTTTTCAGCTTTTGTGATGTTGTAATATGAATGGCTGGACAATGTTTGATGTAACTAATAGTTTCACCTATGATGAGAAGAAGCCCAGCATATATCTTGGCATTTATTTAGATGGTGTAAATGTAGTTTGTTGTTATGTTTCCACATAATAAAGAGACATGCACTTTGTAGAAAGTCAGTTTTACCATAGCCAATACGCTAGGCAAAGCTGGGCATCCAGCTGATTACTGGTTATGAATGCAATGGAAGGACCTCCTTTGCCAGGCTTTCTTGAACATCCTCCTATAGAAAACAATTGAAACATTAGTCACATAACTAAGTCATATGACTAGTTATGTGCGTTTTAAGTCTATAAACAGTTTGAGGAAGTTTAATTTCACAGATAAAAACGCTGAAGATGAAGTATATATATATATATTGAAGTATTTTTTTCGTATATATGGATTTTGTTTGTTCTGTCTTCTTTATCTGAGAGACTTATCAGTTAATAATAAGCAGTATTTAAAAAATGACACTAATATTGCTAATTTAATGTCCTGCAGTAGAGAAATTAATCACTGATTGCTACTTATTATTCATATTTTCATATTTATATTCATATTTAATAACGGAGTGACCAGCATGCTATTAAGGTGTAGGGTGTGAAATGCCATAGCTAGAGACAAGAAAATTCATTGTCAATGTCCATTTATATTATGCTATTATGAAGATATTGCCAGATGTCTGTTAATTATGAACATAAGAAATATGTCTATATATACATAATATTTCAAAAAAACAAGTGACATAAACTATTGCATTGCACCCGCTGAAGCCTTAGATATTGCTGATGAGAATTGTCTTTGATATTTACGCTGTAAGTTGCACTTCTTGAGAAATATTCAGCAATATGTACATTGTTAATTATACGATTAAGCATATGCTTTCATGTTTTTGTAAATATCTCAATAAATATGCATTCAGAGAGGAATTTCTTGCTGTCATTTGAAAGCTTATGTCTGCTTAAAAAAGTGTAATAATATATGTGTAGATTGTATAATTTCCAAGATATTACTTTTTTGTGAAAATTTTACAAAAAATGTAACACTGAGATTGTTTGCATCACAATATATTAATACAATTATAGAAAGATTATGAATGCACCGACTGTTATCATTGTAAAGGATACTTCCTACTGGCAACATTGCTACCTATATAGTGTTAATAGCTTGTATTATTCCCAAGATATTTACATTTGTATAGTGTGTGACATTCCACACCACAAATGTGTTAATGAGTTAAAGCTGAAAAACAAAAATGTGTAAGTGTTTTTACTTTGTGTACAATGATAAAGGTCATTTACTTACTTTATTGACTGCCAGTAGGCATTAATGAATAGAGTGTATATAAGTCTATGCATCGTATGATCCAGTGATTGTTTGCCTAGTAACTTCTTATATGTTCAGAAATGTATGAAGGAGGTATGCTGTGCTGTGGAATATTCACTTTTTTCTTTTTTACACCAAAAATCAAGATGTACATGAAGGGAATGATGTTTGCAGTAGTAGCAGCTACAGCTCAGTGCCATGTGGGTCACCATCACAGCTATTGTCTGAAACATCCCATGTTGTAGCCAGCTGCACCAATGGAGGAGGCAGAGACATGGTCTGACATAGTATAATATGAGTAACCAGCATATTGTGCACCATTTCTGTGTGGACATACTTGGTATGGGACTTTGCTGAATTGTTTCACCTACAAATGGAATTGAGGGAGATGCATGGAATGTCCATTCCAGCCGATACTAGATATGTGCAGCTTTAACCATCTTACCTACAGGAATGTCTCAGTGATCTATTGGGGGACACGTTAAGGATAGCAAAGGCCTCAGCCATTGGACTCCTGAACCAAGTCCTTAACATTGTATGCATGTGAAGAGTCACATCTGGCTCTCCAGACTGTGGAGAACATTAGCACCACCATGTGGACATTTTATAGCACATCCCATCTCACTGAGGTCCTGGGTCATTGATTGGCCATACATTGCCATCAAGGACTTACCTTTTCAATAGAGACTGAGATACAGCTAAAGGAAGGGCTTAAACTCCTGGAAATGTGAGGTGGTCTGCAATGCTCAAAGAATTTTTTATAATGTTTCTGTATAAAACTTGTGAAGTTCCTATGATTTTTACATCTGATACATATTCAATCTATTGAAAGGATCCTGACATAGGACTTCTCACAGAGATTTCTATTGATAGGTGCACATATAGGCTAGAAAGACAGATCGATATACACACTGATATTCCACATGGAATAGGCTACATATAATATGTTGTGTGCTCTGTGCTGCAACCATTGCTCAATATGTCCTAGATCCCTGGCTGATGACTACCATCCAGAGCACCAACACCATGCAGGAAATTGTTTATAAAGGAGCAGATGCAAAAAAAATAATAATAATATAATGGAGCAGGTGTTCATTCTACTCAAGAGACACTTATATTGCTTAGTTATGTTAGGAGAGGTAATGCAATACTTTCCTGAAATCTGCATCAAGATCTCTGTTGTGTGTACAATGCTGCACAGCACTGCACAAACAGTAAGAGCAGCAGATTACATTTTTAACATTTTATTAATTAAGCAATGATTAACAGATTAATTCTATAACAATCTTCTTCTTCTTCTTTCAGCTTTTCCCGGTTAGGGATTGCCACAGCAGATCACCTGTCCGCTCATGGTTGGCAGTGGAGTTTTACGGTGTTGAGTTGCCAGCCCAGCGCCCAACCTTCCACAGAAGGCACACACATGCACGCACTCACACCTAGGGCCAATTTAGAGTGTCCAATCCACCTACAGTATGATTCTATAACAATAAACAGTAGAATAACTGAGGATCAATTAATATTTCCATCAGCTGTGTGTACATAGTCAAAAAGGTGAATTGCAGAGACAATGAGATAATTTCAACATTCACAGTTCATCAACCATTAACAAACTATGCACAATTAATGAACAAAGAAAGAAGAAAAACAAGGATATAGAGGAATGGAGAGAAAAGAGTGGAAAAAATTAAAGGAAAGGGAAAGAGAAGAGTGGATATACATGTCAATGAGGTAATTAGTATGTCATACATCCCTTTGGTTTGAACAAGCAAAACAAGCATAAAACAAATATAAATAGGGAGCACTATTTGGGTTTTTAGACTCACTAAATAACAAGATCAAAAAGCTGGTCCATAAATGGCTACAAGGTGTAGACTAAGTGCTGGAACTCATATTAAGAGAAGTATTGAAAGATCTTGAGGTTTCCCTAATAAAAAAAAAAATCACTTTATTTAATATCCAAGAAAGTAAACCATCTTAGGACAGAGTGGAAGGACACTTTCATGAAAAAGCTGTATGATTTCCTATCACTGCTTATACTTGAAGTAGCCAAAGATGATTTTTAAATTCAAATGCACTAGTGATAGATAAAAAAACAACCCACTAAAGGGTCTTGGGACAATCCAACTGCCTCTCCAAGAAAAGATTCAACCATGACATAAGTCTAGTCCACACACTATGTACTTTAGAGCAATCCCAAAACTTGTTTATAACATCTGGATTGATCTGGCCACATGCAAGACAAAGCACAGTATATGCTAGACCCTTAATTACTGTAGTAGCAGGTGTACAATATCAAAAGCATACGTAAAAGCTCTAAGATGTCAGATGGTCTATTGTAGGGCGTTGATGGATGCATCAGGTGGTATAGTTATATGGACAAAAGCCAAGAAGTTATGGAACCTAAAATTGCCTTCTTAGAGACTGCGTGTAGTAAGGTATTTATGCAAGATGTTTTATGGGGCGGGGGTTAATAGACCTAGAGTATGAAAAATCGTGAGTACTTTACTAAGAGAATGAGATGAACATGAAATATGAGAGATAAATATAGTGAAGCCTCAAATATTTTCAAAAATCTGAAATGGACAAATGACATGTTACTCTTAAAGTATCAAAATTAACTAAAGTTTATACCCTATCAACTTCCAGAGTGAGATCAAACAGCCACTTAATATTTTTATCACAGGATTTCTCATAAAATGGCGAGCTGTTAAAAATAAAATAGGGATTATGCCATAAAGAGATGGCTCATCTCCAGATATTGGACCAGTTTGTATGTCTATCAAGTTCCTTAAAAATCAAGTGAGTCAATAAAATAGCATGCCAAGCCTTCAACTATTTAGGTAGAGATCTTGGATACCAAATTAAACCCCAAGGGGAAAGAGAATTAGCAATGCTGGCTTCTATTTCAGCCCCACAGGATAGAGTGGCATGCTTTAATGAAAATAAGTGGGGTGATAGGAAAGTTTTAGCATGTTCATTCCAATTAGGAATCTCCAATCCAGATATATAGGTAGGAGAGTGTTGAACAGCAGTAGATTCTCTTTCTCTGTCTCCATTCCTAATAAATAAAACTATTTGGTAATTTATTCAACCTCTTTAAGCTTGGATGAGATGGTGAATTAAGAAGGTAATGAAATATAAAAAATAATAAGGGTACAATCATTATCTTAACTGCTGCAGTGTGATTCATTAATGAATGATGTAAGCAGTGCCATGAGTTATCCCAAATAAAAGCCATATCCTAAATATCTCTAAAGTTAATGTTAACTAAGAGAGGTTGGCATAGTGGTTAAGGAGTTTATCTTACAGACACAAGGTGCAGGGTTTGGTTCTCACATGGGGTAATTGGCTAGGCTTAAAATGGCCCACAAGGGCAGTTTGCCTAGTATTAACATATGAACCATATGAACCATATATGTCCTGTATATTGGTGTGAGGTTTAATACCAAGGTAGTGAGAACATGCTTTAGACCACCTAAAGAGTACAATAGTATGACTATCCAATAGGGATTAAGGTGCTTAGCTCAATAGAAATATTTAAGTTTTAGACAAGTTAAACTTAACGTCTGGTAAAGCAGCAAAGTCCTCTAATTGCTGGTGTACTTTTGATGTATCATTCAGTGGATTGGCCATAAAGATTACACAAACATTAGAGCAGTTATTGTAATACTATGGAGAGACCACTCTGTAAGTGTAGGTGTATTATTAATGATTCTATTTAACAGGTCCACACAACAAATAATAACTAAACGGAGGAGAGAGAAGACAGCCCTGACAGCACCCCTTTCCAAGGTAAAGGGTGTCTAGCAAATCTAATATGCAAAGTTATGAAAAGAATTACCATGGAAATGATTAACAAGGATATTATCAACCTACAGACACTGAAACCATCCTAATTTGGCTTTGTTAAGGGAAGGTCTTGTCTACCTAACCTTGTAGACTTCTTTAAGAGGGTCAACATGGCTATGGATGAGGGAAAATAGTGTATATTGCCATGGGCGCTGGAACCATAGAGCAAGGGGGAAGGGGCGCACCCCCCCCCCACTTTTGCAGATGCCAGATCTAACTTGCATATACAAATGGTAAACCATACCACAGCAACTCCAAGATCGCAGCAGATCCAAGTTCACATCCCAACTTACATATACAAACAGTAAATGGTTTACTTTTTGTTTATGTAAGTTGAATCTGCTGTGATCAGAGTTTGTATATTGTTTACCCTTACCATCAAAATTTTGATGTTGATAAAAACGAAACATAATGGTAAATATACGTAGAATCTGTATTATTTTTCATTTTATCATTAGCATGCCCTGCCTGTGTTATGTAGGACTTAACAAAGTCACCATGCCCCTCCAAATTCGAGTTTAGTCCCCTTTTCCACTTTGTGTTTTATTTATGTTGATATTCCACATAGTTTATGCATACCATGCCTACATTCTCCTAAGGAAGAATATGAGTATCCATTTTCCTTCTCAAACACCCCCTCAAGGTTTGTTTGATTCGCACACATTGTCCTTTAGACCTCATCAGTTGGGCAGAAGAGTTGGCACGTTTGGGATAATGACGTCAGATTGCAATGCCTTGACTGCTTACCTGGAGAAGAACCATTCAGTACCTGGTGGGACAGAGTGCACAGCCGTACTGGTGCATCAAGCTTGCTGCCTTTGCTGAATGTGCGGGCTTGTTGGTGCATCTGTCACAGCATTTGTTGTTGCAGGTGTGGTGTTCTTTTCAGACAGAGTCTAATGTTTTCTAACTAAGCAGTCTTCATATCTCACTACATTACTGGGTGAGGTGGTGTTAGGATACTGACTTGTTCATGGTGTGTGGAGATCACCTCATAACCGTCTACTCACAGCTCAGTGCACCCTGTTTGGAAGTTTCCCTTTAGATACTACTTTGACAAATAGGTAGGTGCTAGCAGTTGTCTGTTCCATTCTTTTTCGGGAGCAGTTATTTTTTCTGACTTCTGTCAAATGAATGGGGGAAAATCAAAGGTAGATGACATCAGGTATAAATGCTTGCTGCCACCAACAGCCATAGACAGACCACTGCGTATTTGATATCTTGTCAGAATTATATCTTTCATTTGTTGAATTTCAATTTGCCTGACTTTATTCTAACAAACAGGTGTCAAAAGTCATGATTTAGATTGATTTATAAAGCACAGATCTTTTCTTAATTATGTTCAAAAGTTTGTTTATTTAAAAATCTGATAAAAGAAAGGCCAACTTAACACTAAGATGCCTTGTGGTGATTTCCGGTTATAATGTATGTTGTGAACTTTTGATTAGTTTATTTACCCAAGAATTGGATTGAGTGCACTGCATATATAACTAAGAACATCATTCATCATTGAAGTAGTAGGATTGTTGAGCTTTCTGCTATGTAGAAGAAAGCTAGCCCACTAGTCTTTTGCAAAATTGCAATGGGTTGTGGTGTAGTGTGTGTGTGTGTGTGTGTGTGTGTGTGCGTGTGTGCGTGCGTGCGTGCGCGTGTGCGTGTGTGCGTGTGTGCGTGTGTGTGTGTGTGTGTGTGTGTGTGTGTGTGTGTGTGTGTGTGGTGTTGTACCAGAAGTCAGTGGCAAATATGATTATGAAAACCTTCATGTTGCACAGATAAACCATCTCTATGTGAACATGAACATTATCCTCAATATGTGACAGATGATATGTGTGGTCACACATGCTGGTCAATAATACAAGTCTCATATGCAGGGTTGTTTAGGTTACCCAATTAGCATGCTAGCTGTGAAGCAGGTCTTCCTTGTAAGTTAACCCAGTGCCCACATTTCTACAATTTTTTTTATTTTAAAATTTCATTTCTTTATTAGAATCGGATTATGAGCCGATAGCTTGCACTGTTGTGTTCACCTCTGCTGCTGGCTCCCTCAACTAACTTCCACTTGTCTGAGGGGGGCGGGTTCACCTTCAAATTCCGGGGACTGGGCATACTGCACTAAGCAAGTGCATCAGTCTGCCTCCCACCTGCCTCAGCCTGACTAATTTAATAGTTCAGTCTGGTCAGGGTTCAGTGGCAGGTCACAGGTGTAAAAATTTCCAAATTCCAGTTAAAGCTGTTGTGTTCTTTCTGTGACCTTACCGGCTCCTGCGCTTTTTTGCTTGCTATATAAATAATCCAGACCTCCTTCCTTCCTCAATCAGAGAGTAAGTGAATTGAATTTTGTAGTTTCTTTCTAATTTGTGCTTCTGCATCCTATACATGGACAAAGTAAGTAAGGGATCTTTGGGGGGAAAGTATTCATTTTGAATCTATAATTTTGTTTTTACTTATACTGGAAAAGTCATTGGGGAAAATGCTTCATTTTTGTACTTGTGCATGTATGGTGGAAAAATAATTAAGGGGACCTTGGGGGAAATTATTTATTTTGATGTTATTTAGTAGTGCTTGTGCATACATGGACAAACCTGACTGAAGTCGTCACTGGAGAGGAGAAAAATGTTGCTTGTGCTTACATAGACAGAGTGAAGAAGTTGTTGGGGAAATGCTTTATTTTTGTGCTTGAGCATACATGGAAAAGTAATTAAGGGAACCTTGGGGAAAATGATTCATGTTGATGTCATTTGCTCTTTACATGCGTGCATGGACAGGCTATTGAACAGGTAATTTGGGAAAATGTCTAATTTTGGTGTTTTTGCATACATTTACAAACTGCTTAAGGGAAGAAATTATTCATTTTGATGTAATTTGCTTTTTATGCATACATGGACAGACTACTGAGGGGGTGGTCATTAGGGGTGTATGGTATATTGTTAGACAGTACAATAGTCAGAAGTAGGTCCGTTGCATCCCTGCTTACAAAGCTATTGCAGTTCTCTCTATGCAAGTCAAGTACTGCATCAAGTACTTTTGTCAGCAAATTCGTCTCCACTGATAAGTTGTACAGAAAAGGGTAACATAATTCAGAATGGCATGCTTAATTTAAAACAGCTGCAGTTTCTTCTTTAACACATAAATCCTCATATCAACACACATTGGCTTCATTTTTAATTTTGTAAGAAATGTATGTGCAATTATCCTTAATGAAACTTAGCTTGCATCACGCTGATGCTCCTGTAATGGTAGTAAACACCTTTAAAAAATGTGCCCTTTTTATTGTTAAGTGCCCCTCTTACCCTCCACCCCCCAGCCTTCAATAGCTTCTGGCACCCCTGTATATCACCTACCTTGACTTAGCCAGGGCATTCAGTATAATAACCTACTCAGCTGTTGTTGACAATCTCTCAGAACTTGGCATAAATACCTACATAACTCACTGGATTGCCAGTTGGCTTACACATAGGAACCAAAAAGTCAAGATCGGTGAGACCAGTTACCAGTGGAGTACCCCAGGCCTCCATATTGGGTATGCTTCTGTATGACTTCTACATCTTGAAAGTCAAGGCTGATGTCAAAAGCCTCCAGCTCATGAAGTTCACATTTGAATGTAAATTGGGAGCTATCATAGTTTCATACCACAACACCAATATTCTACAAGAGAGTCTTATGCAAATAAGTGACTGGTAGAAAAGCCATGGATTAAAACTCAATTCAAAGAAATGCATTATAGGGCTCTTTGGGAAATTGTCCACCCAGTCTAATTACTTAATTGATAAAACACTCCTAAGAGTCAGCCCAACAGTTTGGGATCTGCGAATGCATGTAGACAGTAATCTGGCCTTTGCGAACATGTAACCAACATAATAAGAAAACCATTCTATGCCACTCAGCTCATAAGCAAGGGTATGGCATCCAGGTTCAAGGAAGTAATAGTACCACTTTACTTAGTCCTTATCAGATGCATCATTGAGTACAATGCCCCCTTTGGTATGTACCTAACCAGGCACTCGCAACAGTTGGAACGCCCTCAAAGGTATCTCACCAGGAGACTCCAGGGTATGAATACCCTGTCCTACACAGATATCCTTAAGGTCCTATCTCTATACTTAGTCTAATACAGGTTATTAAGAGGCAATCTATGCCTAGCATATAAGAAATCCTCAGATCCAGCTCTGGTGAATCTCTTGCATATCCGCAAGACAAACAGCACCAGAAACACTAGATCCATGGACATGAACTTTGAATACAACATAACTAGGACCTGCTGGAGGGATAGATATGTGTCTCAAAGGATCTCTGCACTATGGCATAAACTCCCTATCTATGTGAAGCAGATTTCATTCCTTACTCTATTCAAAAGGAACCTTGATTCTTGGATGGGAAATCACAAATTCACCCATGTTCTGGACCCCATGTCTCTGGCTGACAGAGGTTAACAGCGAGTAAATTAATCCCCAAATAACATACCCCCTTAACTACCTCTTTACTAATATACTGTATCACATAGGCATCTTAAGAACTCTGGGAGAAAACTGGGTTGGGTTACACAGTTAGGTATGTGAAGACCCTGGTGGTAATTGGCCTAGTATAAACCTATGAACCTATGATAATATACCATTTGTGAAAATTCTAGCTTGAGGGTATTTGTATAGAACCAAAATAGAGTGAATTAAATCCTGTGGAAAGTCCATTTTGTGTCTGACTTGTCAAATATATGGCCATCTGATGAAATCAAAGGGCATTTCAAAGTCAACAAAGAGAACTGAAATAGGTTATGGGCACATTTAAGACCCTGAAAATATAATAATAATGGTGTATGAAGGTGGTAAGCATTGCTTCTTCCCTTTCCCTTAACAAACCCAGCAACAGTATCCAAAATGATTGCCAGTAGAATAATTTCAAGTCTTAGGCAAAAATTTTACTACACCGTTTAATATCTGTATTAAGATGAGACATGGGTCTGTGATTAAATGGGAGGGTGCTATCTTTATCCAGTTTAGGAAGAAATGTTATAGTGGTAAAGGTAGAAGAAAAGCTGACAGTTTGGGAGGATTGAACCAAATAAATAGTTTGAGAAAAAGATGGAAGTAATAAGCTCAGCAAGAAGTTGTAGTTGTAAAGCTCCATGTTGACTCATTTCAGTCTAGGAGCTTTACCTTTCTGGAAAGATAATAAAACTTTCCTAATTTCCTGTATGAAGATGGGACTAGTATGCGGATAATAGGAATGGAACATTAAATTCCTGACAAAAAGCACTGAGCATTCCAACAGTAACTTCTAGAGTAGTATCTTCCTTATAGATACTTAAAAAAAGATCAAAAAAATTGTACTGATTCCATCTGGGTTTATGTTCATCTTCCTTAAAAGGGAGGATCTAACACTTGGAATGACAGCACAACTGAGTTTTAATTTATGTGCTAGGAATTTACTGGGTTTACTGCATGCTGCCTAGGCTTAACTTGCAACCCTCTCTAAATAGAGGTGATCTTTCTCCTTAAGAATTATACATATTGAGCTGAGAGATACTTATTATTATTCATTTATCCCACAGATTTTAGTCATTTTTTCCAGTACATGAATTTTATGGCACAGCAGATAGCACTGTCAACTCACAGGAAGAAGTTCACTGGTTAGATTCCTGATCAGAGTGCCTTCTGTGAGGATTCTGCATGTCCTCCCTATTTTCATATGCGTTTCCTCTGGAAGCTCAAGTTTTCTCCCACATTCCAAAGACATGCAGTACATGGATTGGACACTCTAAATTGGCCATAAGTGTGAGTGTGAGTGCATGGTGTGGAAATCCTACTGTAGTAGTGCTAGACACCTGGAAGTATAAACCTTGGTTCTTGATGATTGTCACTGTTAAAGTGAAACCCCAACCCCATGCACAAAAATGAGAAAGAGGGGGTTGTGGATGGATGGATGGATAGCTGTGTTTTGGCACAGGAGCAAATATTCTTTAACTCCTGTTTTAAAGATTCGGATCATATATCGATAGCCATACCAAAAAAGGAATTATTTTGACAAAAAATGTTGTACCCCCAGAGGAATATACCTCAGAGGAGATTCCTTACTTAATTTTAATAGGTTCATTCTACAAGGCCTTTTCCCTTCTGAGGGACCATGTGGAGATAACCTAATGGGTACTGCTCCATGGTCTGAGTTTGGAGCTGGTGTTACTGCTGTCATAACCACTGAGGGAACCATACAGGAAGAAATTAAAAAAATAATTGGAACTACTTCCTGAGGACCACCAAGAAGAATTAAAAGTGTATGCTGTGTCAGAAGGGTTAAATAGTCTCCAGATATACCCTAATGCTAGATGTTCACAAGCCTCCTTAATTACATTTGGAGTCTTAATATGGGTCTCAACAGATGAGTTAGATCTGTATCTTACTAAGTCCAACACAACATTGAAAACCCCTGCTAATATAACCTCCCAGGGCCTCTACCTAAAGCATACCTCTCAACTCCTATCTGCAAGAAATCTGGGCAAAGCCAACAATAATGGGAGTGAAAAGCCCCCCAAAATAGGAATACATTTTAAATATTCTTGTTATGATCTAAGAAGTTGTTACGGTAGCAGGTTTTATGTTTTATGTCTGAAACTCACATTTCTACCATTATTTAGATACTTAAATCCTCAGTGATTTGCCAGGAAACCACAAATTGTATAAGGAACAATCCAAAAAATACAAGATAAAAATTGGATATCCTACAAAAATCTAAAACGTTAAGAGGTATGACCTAAGTCCCCTATTTTACCAACTAGATCAGTGAAAGAAATGGGGTCATCATAATTAGGATCATAAACAGAGACTAAAATCCATACCCCATTAGGTGAGGAGAAACAGGTTAAAATTTTGGCAGGTCCTTCTATAAATGTTGTGCCTTCAGAGAGAGAGAGAGAGAGATAGATTAATGGGTACTGCTCCATGGTCTGAGTTCGGAGCTGGTGTTACTGCTGTCATAACCACAGAGGGCACCATACAGGAAGAAATTAAAAAAAAAATTATCTGAAATATTCCCTGAGGACCAGCAAGAAGAATTAAAGGTGTATTCTGTGTCAGAAGGGTTAAGTAGTCTCCAGATATGCCATAATGCTAGATGTTCACAAGCCTCCTTAATTACTTTTGGAGTCTTAATATGGGTCTCAAAAGATGAGTTAGATGTGTGTCTTACTAAGTCCAACACAGCATTGAAAACCCCTGCTAATATAACCTCCCAGGGCCTCTACCTAAAGCATACCTCTCAACTCCTATCTGCAAGACATCTGGGCAAAGCTAACAATAATTGGAGTGAAAAGCCCCCCAAAATAAGAATATGTTTTAAATATTCTTGTTATGATCTAAGAAAGTTGTTACAGTAGCAGGTTTTATGTTTTATGTCTGAAACTCACATTTATACCATTATTTAGATACTTCAATCATCAGCAATGTGCCAGGAAACCACAAATTGTATAAGGAACAACCCAAAAAATACAAGGTAAAAATTGGATATCCTACAAAAATCTAAAAGGTTAAGAGGTATGACCTAAGTCCCCTATTTTACCAACTAGATCAGTGAAAGAAATAGGATCATCATAATTAGGATCACAAACAGAGACTAAAATCCATACCCCATTAGGTGAGGAAAAGCAGATTAATATTTTGGCAGAACCTTTTATAAAAGTTGTGCCTCCAGAGAGAGAGAGAGAGAGAGAGAGAGAGAGTCTGAGTGAGAAGCAACAGTACCACATCTGAGGCATAGGATTGCACAATACCTTCTCTTACTGGAAAAAAAGTATTTGATCTGCAACTATGGGTCATGACACAGAACAGAATAGAGTGATGTGCATGAAATTTCTACCATGCAACATTAAGAGGTTCCTTACTCCCATCCATCTTCAGTAATTTCACTGAGACACAAAAGCAGTGTAAAGCAAGAAATTTATTGCTTACACTAGAATGGAAGCAAGATGAGATTACACATAGTGCAAATGTATGTGAAGTCTAATGTAATTCAATTAGGGAAGATCTACAAACTCTAAGTGCATGAAAGCAAGTAAAGAATAGTCTCACATGTTGCCCTTTGGAAAAAAAAATTCCAGTCATAATTTATATCTGTAATTGACAGTAAAAATATGCAAACATCATTCAGAACCTCTCACTACTGTTACATCTCTGCATATTCTCATACATATTTCATCTTTCCCATGATTTCATCAGTTCGGTAACCTCCTTTTACATAAACATCATTACAGGACATGTAAAGAGACAAGGACAAGCTATAAACAACTATTATTTATGTTTCCAACTGCTTTTCTCAGGCAAGCAATATTCCATAATACTCCTTTGTTTTATAGCAAAGCAGAACAATTATCTTTATTCAAACTTGTAGCATACAAATACTGTTGTAAAACACAAACACGTTTCTGGTCTGAAATACAGAAATCTGTTTTGACTGTTGCAATGTCTGAAATAATTCTACTATAGAATATTAATTCTGACACTTATTTTTTTGATACTTCAATAAATATGCAATAGGCTGTGCAGCACATAGACTGACTACTCTGCACATCAGATATAGCCATGCCAACACAATTTTTGGTGTGGATAGAGGAGAGTCATCATCACTTGCACAGGTGGGTAGAAAGAGACACAGTGACAAGTGACTGATATATTATTAGATCTGGCCATGGGGGTAGTTGAGTGTACTCCAAATTGTTACTATAACATGAGATGAACTGGGGTCATGGTAGGTGAATAAGGTAGCTACTGCCTCTGAAATGTTTTAGCGCATCAGAGTTCTCATCCTCTAGTGGTGGGGTCAAACTGACATGATGTAACCATTAACAGCATCTACAGTGTTTGCTTGCCATGCTGAGGCTTAATGAAGGCCATGGTAAAGAATAACTCAAGGACCATGAGTGCTCACCTTGACAAGTTATTCCATGCACTGACCATGATGAGTACTCTTGTTCACAATGCATGCCACATGTTGAAAAGACATGCAATGACATTTCTTTCTCTTGGGTATTGGACCTTTCCGTTTATCATCTCCATTGCTTAGCCATGCCAGTACATGTGCACCTCTGAGCAGAACATATCATTAAATGTGTGTGTATATGGTATGCTGAGGTATGACCATACTTATGCTCACCCTCCTCATATAACACCTATTTATATACAATGACTGATGTTTTGCACAACTTATCCACCATTATCATACTGTATCCCTTATCATAGTCCTCCTACCACATATATGTACCTGGTTATTTGTTGTTGTTACTGCTATGCAGGCTTAACCACACCTTACAGATTGTCATCATGCCACAATATGTGACTCCAGAAGAACAAACCCCTGCACTTGTGCAACAAAATGCTTACACGCTTCATGGGTGCTTTCCCAAAGTCACAGACAGACACTGCAGTACCATACCAGTGTCATATGCTCACAATTAAATGTTTATCACAAAGTTTGCCCCTGTGCATCTTACATCCACTACAGTTTTTTTTCTTGCTGATGTACTTTAACAGATGTGACTCCTGCCTAAACTCTGTAAATTTTTCATTAACTATATATGCTTGCAAATTAAGATACCCTGTCTTAAAATTACTCTATTCCACAGCTATATGACATTGAGCAACATTATGCAAAATGGTGCTGGTGATTTTCATCATCCTTACAAAAGCCACTAAACATGGTTGATAAGCATAGCTGTTATTCTAATAAGGCTGCTTAGTACCATCTGAATTGCTACTATAGCACACTGCACTACCCTGACATGCAGCAGTGGCAGCTCTGAGCATCCCATGGACCACAAGGCATGTAACTAGTATGCTCATGTATATAGCATGCATCTCCATAGCATCATGGCTCTGCACTATGGAGATATAGCAGCACCAGTGTGTAGATCTGCAAAGCAGGACATCTGATCTCATCTGTGCATCCATGCACATGGAGTTACTATTTTGTTCCTCAGGTTGAATTGACTGAGTGACCATGCCTACTGCAGATTCTCTAAAATGTGGAGAGTCAGCATGTTGTGCTTGGGGGTGGGAGATATTTTTGTTCTTCCTGCAGAGTGACTTTCAGGAATAATTACTAGGGTGACATGTCACTCCCATCTGGAAGCTGAATGCCTGGAATGAGGTTGGCAGACTGGTAAGTGCTACCAGTGGCTTCTCCAGTTCTAGGGAACAGTGACAGCATTACTACAGTGACATGAGGGGCATCATCCTGGCCTGCTAAGGCTGTGGGAAGCAGAGGTTAGAGACAGAGAGACAGAAATATACTGTAAATATGTTTAAAAAAATTTCCTGTATGGGTTAGGTCTGATATATGTTACCTGCTTTACACATTTACTTAGCAGTGCATCTTGTTTTGTAGTGGTAGAGGCATCGGACATGAATATGCTCGGATATCTCTCTACTGGCAGATGGCAGTATATGCCATCTGTAACAGTACATGCAACTTGCATTGCAACCACTGGTATGTAATAAGTTTTTCAAATTGTATTGTCCTTCTGCAGATAAAATCATGGCAGAGAAGGAGGTGGGCCAATGCCCTCCTTAGCCTGTGCTAGCCAAACCATGTTGTGCAGGGTTGCCAATAACTTCCTGGGTTGCCTTTCAGTAGGGAAATGAATAGTTCCCTTGTTGAAGGTGATCTGGAGGGGGTCATTAGTGTCCTATGTGACCACGTCTTTGGCGGGACGAAGGCTATTCTTCTGAGACTGGTCTACAGGGATCTGCCCAGGCCTGGCTAAAGTGCAGAAGCAACAGGATGCCTGACTTGGCAATGTGGAGTGCTTTCTTGTGTGGCTTTTGGAATTGTGCAACTAGCAAGCCACACCTAACGGGTCACCTGAGAAGCACCCACGTGAATAAAGTTTAGGGTTTGTTGCCTTTGGAATAACCTAGCATCAGAGCATGTAGAATTTTACCATATCCCCATCCAAGTATTTTTATAGCCTTGTGTACAATCCATGTTACTTGTTAATTGTCCAGCTTTGCCCATCACCACTTATCTACCATCAGTATGTCCCACCAGAGTCCTTCCCATCATTTGTGAGCCTACCTTCATCATATGTCTTTGTCTTAGTTTTGTGATCAACTCCTGCTATTTGCACTTCTCCCTGTATATTATTTACAACCTGTTGTCATTACCTTTCTCACCTACTACTATTCTATATACATATTTCAAAATTAAACACTACTAGGCCTAACCCTAGCCATATCTATAATCACATCGCTAATCCCAATCCTCACCCAAAACCTAAAACTAATCTAAATCATAATGCTAAATCTAATCCTAATTTCTAACCTTATCTATTCCTAACACTAACCATGGTTTTAAATTTGAACCTATCCTTCTTTTTAACCTTGACTGTAACTGTAAAATTAAAACTAACCCTAACATGCAATATCCCTAACTGAACTTACTAAATTTTTTATTTACTTTATTTTATTAATTTTATCTAACCTAGTAGCATTTTTCTAAAATGTTAAACTCCAACCAAGGCTGAAATCTAACCCTAAAGTCAATAACTCATCAAATTAATATAGTGGTACTACTCCTATTGAAATAAATAGCCCATTTTAGTGCACAACATTTAAACTCATTCACCGCTGACCTAAATAACATTTACAAAAGTGTTAGGATGCTCTGGTGGCATAGAGAGGTAATGCTTAGCTATGGCCAAGGTAACCTGAGTTTGACTAGAATCTCAGGTGATTGATGGCACAGTAGGGAGGATGGCTGTGACTATCCTGGGGTCAGGGATGATGGAGGAAGTCCATCAGAGTGGGTTCTGACAAATGCCTTGTGTACCAGGCATAGATTTCCCCTCAACAGCCTATAGAAGACAGAATACAGGGATAGTGCCTTGAGGCATTCTGCACAGGGAATTTTATTTATGCCCTGTATTCTTTTAGTGAGGAGCCTCTGTGGATGTTCCATCTGTTGGATATATGTGGTTAGATACATACCAAAGGGTGCATTGTACTCAATGACAGGTCTGATGAATGCCGAATACAATTAAACTATGACTTCCTTGGACCAAGATGCCATGCCTTTGTTTATAAGTTGTACAACATAAAATCCTTTCCTCACTACTGTAGACACATGATGGTCAAAGGCTAGATATCACAAGACACAACAGATCAAGGTTGGAAATACACATACATGATAGGTATGGTACACAGACAACATATATATAAACCGTATGGGTGAAGGAAAAATAACAAACAGGGTAAGGAAACATACCAGGCATAGTGCAAGTCAAAAATACATGTGTGCAGAAGCACAAGTAATTGCTGAGATGCTGCAAACTGTGTGACAGTTATACCAGAATGAGTATGTCCAATGGTGTGTATGTGTGTGTGTGTGTGTGTGTGTGTGTGTGTGTGTGTGTGTGTTGGACAACACTAAATGGGGATTGTTGTCACTGCATTCACAATGAATATTAAATCCAGTCATTCATTAGGCTATCAGCAGTGCAAGTGCAAGCCAAGCAACAGCAAGGATGAGGAAATGCAGGAGCAGACAGGTACAGGGCAGACTAGAACCTCCAACTGTGCATGCAAAGTGCAAACAACTAAGCAAAGTGCCAAACAGCAGTAGCACAGCCAAAGATTAATGTAGCTGAGTATTAAATAAATATGCATACCACAATCACAGAAGAAATGGGATCTATATGGCAAATACACATGCCATGCCAGAGGCAATGCATATGGGTGTTCATGTGTACAATGTAGATGTGTAACATGCAATTGCATTACATATGCCAAACTGAAAGAAGGTGCATCACACATACCCACACAAATGACATGGGATATTGCATAAATGGTGATACATATATGATTAATGAAAGCTAAAGAATGCAACCTGTGCATAGGCATGAAGCACAGAAATCTCTGGATAATCTACAGCACACAAGTACAATATAAACACTGATAGAATCCACTCACTTACCAACACCTTGTGTGCATATGCCTTGCATGTGTGTGATACCCATTTGTTAACTAGGTACGATCACTGGACACACAGTCTCTTATATATTGCCACCCATTATGGTGGCACCAGTGCACATACATTACAATGATGACACATTTCAGGAGGGTAAACATGTGCATAGCATATGCCATGTACATATATAGGAAACAAGTAAAAGTTATAAGGGGAAAGGGGAAATGAAAAACATAGGCCCATAACAGTGAAGAAATGCCAGCAAAACAGAAAAAGCAGGACAACCATAAATAAGGAGACACAAATGCACATACATGCATCCACCACACAAGATGGACTGCTAGTCCTTGCAAGGTACACTGAAGCAAATGATCAATGTCTGACACGTGTACATAATGCATTGGAGTTGGTTCTAAATGTCTCTGTACAAATTACACAAACCACACAGTAATGTACAACAAAGAATCGGCAAACAACATGGGTACAGAACTAAAGAAAATTTGACTATCACATACTCATATATATTGCCATGCGAGTGTAATATAGTTGGTGGTACAAACACTGTTATTGACATAAATATCACCATATATGTTTAGGACTGATCAAAGGACAGTCCTGTGTACACAAGTACAGTACAACAAAATCGAATGAGGGTATTTACAAGTTACATATTGCAAGGGTGGTTGTACGTCAATCATATTATGGCCATACATATGTGCATTGATTTAAATCAGTGCATAGATACTACAAAGCCATATACATGGACATGTATACTAACCCATGTATATATGTTCTAATATAAGCTAGTTTCAAAAGGACTGGCTAGTGCCATAAGCAAGACATGGACAAAAAAGAAATCATGAATGATGTTAAGCAAACATCACCTCCATATATTCACTAAGGGAACAGTGAATGTCAATGCAGTATGTGAAGGATGCATGTTTATACATACCTGTCACAGTACTGTACAAAATGGCACAATAATTGCTAGTACATGGCACACACAAGGTCACTGTGACAGTGGGACAGCATGACCCAAAATTGTTACAGGATCTGATGAAGGCTCATTGCTGAAAGCGCTTAGCTGTTGTTATAGCTCACCATGCTATAGTTTGACTGTGGTTCTTTTTACTATCATTGTTTCTATTAAAAGTTTGTTTTTAATAGTTTTAAAAAAACATTCTTCAGAAGAGTGCAACTAAAGCTGTGGAGGTACATACAGGATTGCTTTTCACAAAATTGTTACATGAGTTACAAAATCAAGGACATATCATGTTAGTGTGCAACACATACACATGGATAACATGTGCAAATAAACACACTTGATTGACCTCACTGTGTTATGTGAGAAGAATGGGAATAATGTAGCATGTGAGTTGCTGTCATCCCACGTAAAAATGGACAGGAACAACACAAGTAGAACAATTGTGTTCCACTCACATTATGCTAACTGCAACAATATCTGTGACATACAGGACGAGAGTGTATCTGATATAACAATAATATGCTGCACTGCATGCATAGGAGTAAACACACATATACAGATTGAAGGAATAGTACCCCTGCCCATATGGTGAAATGCACACAGTGATGACATTATATGATGATTATGCAAATAATAATGGCAACACATATCATTTGATAATGTATGTCATACTGCAGCAGCAAGATAAAGACAAATATGACCTGATAGGTGCAATGCACATTATGATGTATGTCAGAAAAGCATGAAGACAATATGGTATGCCTGCATAGTGTAACTAAGCTATACAGATTTGAATGTAGAGAACACCATGGTTGCAACATTACAAAAGTGGGTCATGGAGAAAATACTGTTTCTGAGGGAACACTCTAATGGAGGTTAAACCTCACAAAAAATCTCTCTACTGATCCCATTATGTCCTGAAAGAAGTTTGTCATCATGCCCCTCATCTGTGTCTCAAAGAAGTCTGTCATTATGTCTCAGAACAGGTCTCAAAAATCATCTGCTTGGGCATGGTGGTGGACATCTTCTCCATTTAGCCTCACAAACAATGGCATGTGCAGGTACCGGTCAGTCATCATCATTGCCCCCATCATGGTTATCATCCTGGTACTTGGAGTCTGACCTGACTGGCAGTGGCCTGGCGCATCACCATTGTCCAATGGTGATCTGGCATAGGTCCCACTCTCTGACAAATTTGAACATAGGAACAAAACATTTTCCATACTTGATAGGAATCAACCTAAAAGCAACGAATAACTGAAAATGCATACAACTGTCATGCAATCTACATGTTGTAACTTTTTGTGATTGATACAAAAGTGTTTATTTTCTTAATCGATCATGTTCCCTATGATTTGAGGGGTGGGAGTTATAAAAATAGGCTGGAAAGCATAGAAACAAAATGACAAGTCAGGTTAAATGCTGATAAATTTCCTGGATTAAGTGAATCTATTAACATCAAGTGTTTTCAAGGGACAAAAGATTAAAGGTCAAATAATGTGATATGTTATACAATGTTTGTAACTAAATATGGAATGTTTTAATATTATAATGAGGTAAATTAGCTTACTCGAATAGAATGACTTATCAAACCAATCATGAAGCCTTTTCCTTTAAGATGTTTGACCGCATAAATAATGGAAGCAAGGCTCCTTTAAACAAAGAAGAACACGAGACTGTATCGACCAATAGATCAGAGACTTAAAATATTGAGATGAGTGATAACATCAATCCTTTTAGTATGCTGGAATCGCACCAAGAGGAAGAGATGCCAGGTCCATCTAGAATATTTGATGAAGTTGTCGATTTGCCTTATCATCCAAATGAACAGTTTAGTTATGAAAATAGTTCAAAAAACTTCAAGAGAGAATGAGGAAGAAGTCGTGTTGTAAGTTGGAAGATGAGAGGTCTCTAAAAATCAAGGACTTTTTTATTGTCACAAACCTGTAAGTTCTGAGGTAAAAGTTATTAGTTTATCTAATTTTGTGCTAAAACCTATACATTTAACTCATTCACTCCATTTGAGCTCATGAAGTTTGCACTGTAACTTCCAATGGGTGGAGACTAACCCCCGGATTCACTAATCCTCCGTGCAGGACTACTCTAGTCCTGCATGGAAGTGCCAGTTTAAGAGGAGGACGGCAGCGCGCAATGCATATTAAGGAAGGAGCGCTGCCTGAACACCTGCAAAGTAGAACAGAAAAATGTGTAAATAAAAGAGTGAGACTGCACATAAGTGTCCGCATATCCCAACCAACAGTCCCCATGTGTTCAACAGCAACAGTGCACTGAAAGAAAACATGAAGAAACCCTTGTAGTAATGTTTTTAAAACTCTGAGTACAGCTAACCGTAGGTGCGGGTCTGCCCATCACGTAGCTATGGGTAAAGCAGCAGGAAAGGCTGAAGAGGATAACAAGGAAGGTATAGCAAATGAAGCAGCACAGCAATAGCATAGTGATCAGAGCATCTGCCTAAGGAAGAGGCATTCCCGGCTCGAGTCCCACTGCAGCACATACCATTTTCCAAATGTAATCTGTATATGAACAATTATGTACATTTTATTGCTGTAGAACCTACCAAATAACAATTAAATGTGAACTGGAGTACTGCATGAAATGCACATGTGAAGAGTCAGTACCAGAATGAATACGTCAGCAATAAGCAGGTGTAAGCACAGATAAGTAGAAGTAAGCAAATGTAAGCAATAGTAAGCGTGTGCAAGTGCGTATGGGCGGGTTGAAACGCTGCCGATACAGATCAAGCAAAGGAGATGCTAACTGCATGTAACACACTGTGACCAGAAATCATCAGTGTTAATCTCTGCACAAACCTGCACACAACTGCTTGAAAGTGCCTTAAGCACACCGTATCAAACGTCCGGTGTCATGCGTGAGTAAGGATGAGTGGTGTAGAGGAGGTGTGGGTGGGGGAACTATGGGGAGCTAATTATGGGTCTAGGCATGCAGGTGTTTGCTGGAGTGGGTCTATACGGACAGCCCAAGGGATGTAAGCAATAATGTTCATTGGGCAGAGGCACTACGAGTCCCACTGCAGCAAAGTCTATTTTACATAGCAAAGAATGGAATAACCAGATGTAGATGTATATATGTCGAGGTATGTGTGTGTATATCTACCCATAGCTACATGGAGATGTACCTCTCCCTCTCCGTAGTACAAATGTATACATACAGTGACAGAATACATATAAATACCCACATATAGATATATACATATGCAGATACCCATACATCCATATGTCGTCAGATATATATATATATATATATATATATATATATATATATATATATATATATATATATACATACAGCAATACATATATATATATATATATATATATATATATATATGTATACATACATATACAGATATATATTTATATAGTTATGTATGTGTATAGATATATATATATATATATATATATATATATATATATATATATATATATATATTATAGATATGTGTGTAAATATACATATATATATATATATATATATATATATATATATATATATATAGCTAGGAAGCTAGGAAGCTAGGATATGATACAGCAGTTAAGAATTACATATGTTCACAGGCCATGCAAATGGGGGTGAGGGGTCCAATCAACAAATGTGTAACACTTAGCATCAACCCCCCCCCCCCAGCTAGACTGGTGAAACGTACAAACACACAATAAAAGTAAACACACCACTGCTTCCCGGACAACAGGCATAATTCTACCAGTGGTAGAGACCCACCACGTGTAATCTTGAAACAAAGACATGAATGTCCCTTGTGAGACACCCAAAAATTCAATGTTTTTTGGGTTTCCAGCCATTACACCAATGTCCAATGGCAAACCACGCATGTACCCGGTCTACAAGGTAGGAGAAGCCTGATGATCCATGGGGCGAGACAACATACATAATGGGTCGCGAGAAGTGGGGAGTGGGTAGTGTGTACTGGTGTGGCCAGACTCGACCTGCACCTGGAGTAAGGAAGAGTGTGCAGTATGGAAACTATTTGTATGTAATTATGGGCCTAGCTGTGCAGGTGTTGGCTGCAGTGGTTCTATGTGGACCACCACAGGGATGTAAGCAATAGTGCGCATTGGGCAGAGCCGACGCCCAATGAGCAGCCACACCTGGTATGTGTCCCACTGCAGCAAAGTCAGGTTTACATGACAAAGGACGGTATAACCAGATGTGTTGTTGCAAACCCACTAAATTACACCAAAGAACACTTGGTCGCAGCACCCCACAGTAGGCATGTAAGTCGGACTAATTGGCATCACAAGGTAGTATTGGTGTCCAGACCTCACAACTGTCCCTGCTATACACTCTGATATTAGGTCTGTCCCTCTCAAGCCCCCTGAAAACTGGTGAGTGCTGAAGAAAAGGTGGTGAATTGCCCTTAATAAATAATGATAGTAATGCAGAGTTATAGACGTTTCATGTTAGAAATCCTGTTTAAATCCACATTCCCTTATTCTACAAATGTTTCAAGTTAATACTACAAATATTTATAAAATGTCTCTGATTGACCCTGATTATGTGAGGAGTTGTCCCTGAGTCTGTTGAGGTTTCCTCCGATCGGTTGAGAGCTATGTTGCCGTCCTCACCCCCACCCATGGGTGTGATTGTCCAGACCTACCCCCAAATGCAGGGTATATACACAGCTTTTGCAGTAGAAGAAATGTCGAGATGTGGACCTCTCCGTTAACTGTCCTGCACATCCCTGGACATGTCCCCTACTATCAGCCCATCTGTGTGGCCCAGTAACACCACATACCTATCTACTCCTGTTGCATTTGTAGTAATGTCCACAGTTGCAAGTAGTTGCCACCCTTCACACAACTATATTGGCAGAATCTGGAACCCCCAACCGAGGTGCATTACCGCAGCTGTCCCAGACTACACATGTAAAAACACATGAAGGGAAAACCCAAGCACACTTGGATCACCACCTGGCGAAGTCCGGCACCACCCAACACTCCAGACCCCTACACCAGATACTGACACTGACACCTCCTGTCCTGTCTCGCATACATATCCCAACACCCTGCAAACCTGCACTACCGCACCCCCACCAATCAGTTGAATGGCGTACTATAAAGTTAAAATGACCCCCCTCTACCTACCCGCCTACACCTCCACTATTCACGTTTACTCTACAACACAGGTATGGCATATGTAAACCTAACCCGAATACCTGAGTGTAGTCTAACCAGACATGCTAAACCGGAATTCCACTTAACCTTACACTGACCTTCGTGAACAGTCATACCTGACATGTACACCTGACTTAAGCACGTATAAAACCTACATGTACATGAAGTAGCATGGGGGTATGCGGCAGCAAGCAGGAGTATGCATGTGTGGGGGGCAGTACTCAGATTAAGCAAAGTAGAAGCAAACGGGTTCAAGAAACTGTAACCGGAGATTAGCAGTGCTTACCATCGCAAAAACCCGCACAAACCCGCGTGTCCTGCCCTGCAACAAAATAAACTGTCTCTGCAAGTCTCAAACCCAGGACCCTGTACACTATAGTCACCCACTAAACCATCATAGCAATACAGATGAATGAGGTATCAGCAAACTAATCCTCACCACAGGTAAATCAAAACAAAGATGTGAACTGAATCTATGTACAGTGTGAGGTGGTCTACCTTGCTACATAAGATAAATATGTGAACTGGACTACTGCAGTAAGCATAGATGTGAGGTGTTATTGTAATACAGTGTAGAAGTCCCCAGATCCCTATACAGTGTATGTACACATGAATCATAGATACCAGACACATAAAACCTGTAATGAAGAATATATTACTGCCAGAAGGCAAATATAGTGCAAATTAACTATTAAGCAATGATAACCGCAGCACAGCTCGACTTAGTAAGAGTAAGAAATGTCTGTGGGAGCCAATCCAATCTGCCTACCGGTATACCCCTATAAGCACTGTCAACCTTAGGTAAGTAGGTGTGCCCCTAGCTTAGCCTCTTCAAACCCGGCCAATCACAGGAAAGTGCGGGTAAATGGCTGTATCTAAACCACACAGGTGTGAATACATTCCATAGGTGGTGGTAGCTTCCTACTGCAGGCAGAATGGCTGGTGTGGATGAAGGCACTCATTTTACATCGCAGCACTGGTACATCCAGGAGTCATAACTCATGGCATGGCTTCTGGTGCAACACCATGAGGAGAGACAGCTGCAGGGCTAGTACTAGGGCTCACAGTATAAAACAGATGCCTGGGACAGTCTCGCCCGTGACCTCACCAGTGCCATAGGTATCTCCCGAGCTGGTGAGCAGATCGGGAATCACCATGCTGACCTGAAGCGGTGGGGGGGGTATACTGGAACAGTGGATCCAGCAGTCTCAGCAGATGGCTAATGCCCCAGTACTGAGTAACTACTCATTCCACTAAGCAGTAAAGAATTGACTAGGTTGTGTATGCTATGGATGGGTATGGCTACATATCACTGTATACCTACAACATCTGCTGATGAGTGGGCTGTGAACCAGCAAGCCCATGATGCTAGGTTGCAAAGACTGCATTGCGAGGCAGGTTAGTATTCATCTGCATGTACTGTCATAACAAATAAATATAAGAGCATTAGAAAGTGTCTTACCAGTAGGAATACATGTGTAATATTCTGTGAATAATGGTATAACCCCTGGAGTGCTTCAGTGTACTCTTCTGTCATATGTAGTTGAACTGTTGCAATGCTATAAATAGTATTGCTGCATTAAGCAGTGTTACCCATGCTGTGGTATGCAGATAAAATGTGTGTGAAGGTCTGTATAACAACGTTGGAAGTGCCAAGAGGTCAGTCATATTGCACAAGTGAGGGAGACTTAGATAGAAGACAGTAGAAAGCTTCACATCAGTTCCCTCATGGCACAGTGTACTGTGAAGTTAACTATCATTTTGTTGTCACACACAGCAGGGGTTTGAATCTATGCATAATCGTACCCCACAACTGTACAGATTTTGTTACAAAGTTCAGATAGAAAGCTGTATGTATAATTACACCCAACAACTGTACAGAATTGGCTAGAGTGTTTAGACAGTTGTATGCATATTCATACCCCACAACTGTTCCAGTCTGTCCAGCATGTACAGATAAATGGCCCATATCACCAGCCTAGTACATGGTCCCCCTGAAAAAGAAGTGTGAGGAATCCAGAAATGTAGGAAGCTGTTAATGACATATAACAGCAAGTCAGATGTGTACATAGTCATAGAATATGTAAGAAAAACAAACCTGTCATTGTAGCACGTCACCCAAAGTATATGACAGCAATACAAACATATGTTGCATTAACACCTGTATCTTGTCACGGCTGTATGTAAGACACAGGTCACGTATATAATAATCTATAAACATACCAGGGTACAATATAAGGCCATTGGGTAGTGTAATAAAACTTATGAGGGAAATATCACTGCAGTGACTAGGAATGTCGTGAAAACTACAAGGATATGTCAATTGTTAATTGAACACTCTCTCAGCCCTACCATATGTGCGAAATGGCCCAATGACACTCCTCAACTGGTATGTGTACACTCCAAACATTTGTTGGGACATATGTCCTAATGGGTTATGCATATTCACATACATTGTCACGGCTGTATGTAAGACAAAGGTCACGTATATAATAATCTATAAACATACCAGGGTACAATATAAGGCCATTGGGTAGTGTAATAATACTTATGAGGGAAATATCACTGCAGTGACTAGGAATGTCGTGAAAACTACAAGGATATGTCAGTTGTTAATTGAACACTCTCTCACCCCTACCATTTGTGCAAAATAACCCAATGACACTCCTCATCTGGTATGTGTACACTCCAAACATTTGTTGGGACATATGTCCTAATGGGTTATACATATTCACATTTATTTCTATGCATGTGCCATGTTATAATACACCCATATTGGTGTCCTGTTTTCATCAATGACACCTGCATACTCTTGTAATGGCCACTGTTGTTCCATATATGCATGTGTTCTGCTTGCTCTGCAACTGTGTTAAATCCGGTATGTTGGGTTAATGGGAATACCTATGCATGCTGTTATAACTAATCCTGACTGCTGTTGACTCTTACTAAACCATATCTGCCATAAACCAGCAACAACACAGCTTGTATGGGGAGGCTGGTCCCAGCGGACCCACCTGTCCCACCCCAGCTGGCCATGGCACCGGGCACTAGCACAGCTGGGGCCCAGCCTGGGACATCCACCTCTGTGGGTACTGCGCCACCTTCGGGAGGAACCGCTGCAGGGGATGGAGCTTGCCCACCCCCCCTCTGAACTGGCGCGGAGAGAAACCTGTCATCCATCAACAGGTCTGGGCCGTGGTGCATAGGGAGCTCGATCTGGAGTATCGAGATCGGCTACGCCAGCTTGAGGGCCGAGTGGCTCTATTAGAGGGTGAGCTTTCCCCTCCTACACAGCCCCCAGCACAGCCAACTTCGGGGCCGTGAAGGTGCAGTGGAGACTGGCCATGGGTGGTAACCTCAGTCCCACTGTTTCCAGTTGGGGGCTCATGGGCTTGCGACTTCCATACACCCCACCCCGTACAAGGTGTTTACCCCCCATGTGTCATATGCTGGCCCTGTATGCGTCTTGTGTGTCTTGTCTGTTAAACTACCCAACCTGCCTCCCCAAATATACATACTTCCCCTCCTCAACATCCCACTCTCACCTGAAAAATAAAACAAGGGCAATCTGTTACCACAACAAAATCATGGCCCAAACATAGCTGTTAATTTTGCACACGTGTCCACTGGACACATGTAATCTGATCTGTTTGGCATCACAATGAATATATGTTGTCCTCACCCCTCCCCCAGGGGTTTAAGGGTCCAAATGTACCTGCAAGTGTAGTGTATATGCATAGCTGTTGCTGTAGAAGAAATGGGCAGCTATGGACCTTTCCCATACCCTTCCTGCACATGCCTAGCTATTTTCCCTACTGTCTTTCCCTCTTTGTGCTCCATTTGTCACCACTTTTCTATCAACCCCTTTTACTTTTATTTCAAATAAATTAGCATGGAGGTAAGCAGCAGCCAGCACTTTTAAGCGGCATTAAGCATATTTGTGCTGGCTTGCGTGGGGGTAAGCTATGCCTAAACAGGTTGAGAAATAAGAAGCTAACTGACTGTACAAAACCATAAGCAGAGGTTAGCAGTGCTTACCATCATGCAAACCAACTGACACCTACATAAAAGTGCCTTAATCCCTCTGTAGCAAATGTCCCTTGTTCTGCCCAGCAACAAATTGTAATGCCTATCCAAGGCTCAAACCCAGGACTCTGCACTCCATACAAAAAGTGATCTACCACTAATCCATGTCAGATATACATAACCTGATGTTTTCACAAACATATCATCCAGCACAAGCAGTCAGCAGTACAGGAAATGTAGCAATACCATACCACACAACCACTTAATGCAAGAATTCTGGACAAAGTGTGCCAAAATGTGGGTACAAGTAGGGATATATGTCAAATACTGCTCTAAGACACCTAAAATGTTGCTAGTCACACAGTGATATGTATTAGAACACATATCTTGAAGGAGATGAAGTCTGAAACACAAAAGTGTTGGCACAAGTTACTGACTACAGTCCTGTGATCATCCATGTCAATTGCCAACAGAATGAGGTACAGGCCAAAAATATGATCCAAACATGCATGAACATATGGACAGATATATATCTGGAAATGTAGACAGATATATATATATATATATATATATATATATATATATATATATATATATATGTACATATAAAGATTTCTATAGATGCATATAAATATAGATACAGATAGAACTGTGTATAGCATTACTACATGGGAACAAACACCTGATCCACTCACTACAGCATAACTGACCATATGCACTGTTAATGGGGGTGGGGGCTCAAATGAGGGATACCTGGTAATTAGTGCTATGTTACCCCTCCCCCACAGCCCTAACAGATATGCTGTGCAATCCAATACCCAGCACATGCATATTTTGGCTACAGGACCCTCCACGACACAGCCACAATGCTTTCACAGTAAACCAATTCATTTGTAAATGTCAGGGTGATATCTGTAACATAACATGCAGAAAAGTAATTCTAATGTAGGGAATGTACACTGTGGAAGGAGTACACATTACAATGGTTCAGATATGCACACACATTTGTACATTGACAAATATGTTCAGGTATATACAAATATATCTCTCTCTCTCTCTCTCTATATATATATATATATATATATATATATATATATATATATATATATATATATATATATATATATATATATATATATATATATATATATATATATATATATATATATACATATATATATATATATATATATATATATAGAGAGAGAGAGAGAGAGATCTAGGACTATTAAAGAAAATTCAATAGTCTGAATGTAAAATAACAGAACGCACTTTAACAAAAGCGCTTTCACCGAAAAAGCACTTAAGTTAAAGTGCGTTAGAGAGAGAGAGAGAGATCTAGGACTATTAAAGAAAATTCAATAGTCTGAATGTAAAATAACAGAACGCACTTTAACAAAAGCGCTTTCACCGAAAAAGCACTTAAGTTAAAGTGCGTTAGAAAAAAAAATCTTCTTTTATGCAGGGGGCAAGCCCCCCTGCACCCCCCCATGTGGGGGGCTGTGCCCTGGACACCCCCCCACTTTTATATTCTCACTCCGAGGTCGCACTGCACTGGGGAAAAGGGAAATTTCTGTTAACCGAACCATAGTATGACTGGCACAACGAGCATACTTATCCGAAAGTGCTGCTCCGGTGAACAGCACTTTCGGTTAAGTATGTTTGGTGATTTCTGCTTCGGCAGAAAGTGCCGTCGGGGATCTGTAGAGATCCTCCCTCTGTGAACAAGCTCCTGACCCCCTACTCCAACCTAAATTGCCTCCGATCTTCTAATAGTGTCCTGGTACTAACCACAAAATCAAATAACTTAGGAGGAGATGCTATCTATGCTAACTCTATCGGAAAGCTCTGGAATTCTCTTCCCAATAACCTAAGACTTTCAACTTCCCTCACCCAGTTTAAAACTAGTCTCAAGTTACTACTTAAGACCCAGTGGTTATGTCCCTGTGAAAATCCCGATTGATCATAAAACTGCCTTCTACCTAAACTCACTATGTAATTACTCTCCACCTATAATCTCTCTAGCCCCCTTTAGACCCACTCCCTATTACATGGGGGTCCTACTAGACGGCTCCCTCCTGAATAACCATAGTCTTTACTTGTGCATAACCTTATATCCTTTCCCCCTAGAGACCTAAGCTCTCACCTCATCACTTACTAACATGCCCTAATAACAGGGCTTTTACTGCTCATATATTTGTGAAATTAAATAAAGTGTATTAGCTACTAGTATCTGTAACTTTTTATGCTATGATTGTTCCTCATGATGTCTATGTATTGTTGTTGTTGTTTCTGTTTTTCTTCTGTCTTTCTTAAATGTGGAGCTTTTCTCCCCGGGTCTCTGCTGAAAAGGGATATGTATCCAGTCGGACTAACCCGGTAAACAAATGTAAAATAAATAAAATAAATAAAAATAAAAAATAAATATATATATATATATATATATATATATATATATATATATATATATATGGGTCTACTACTAATGCCCGAAACGACGATTCCCGACGGAAAACTCACCGGCCAGATGACACAGGTAAGTGTACCAACAGGGTGATTTGCCGACAGCGGAAAAACCGACAAGGGAATGTGCGACGCTGACGGTAAGTGTCGATGGTGACGGAGTTAGGAGCGGTCAGGTAAGTGCTCGAGATTGTGGGATGTCGGGTTAGGCTGTGGGAAAGGTGAGTGTGTGTTCGTGTCGGAGGTATGGTTCGGGTAAGGTAAGTGTGTGCTAGTGAGGGACTGTAGTTTAGGGACGGGTTAAGTGAGTTAGGGTTAGGGTGCAGGTAGGTGAAGTGTGCGTTAGTGTCGGAGCTTGGGCTAGGGGTGGGTTAAGTGAGTTAGGGTTAGGGTGCAGGTAGGTGAAGTGTGCGTTAGTGTCGGAGCTTGGGCTAGGGGTGGGTTAAGTGAGTTAGGGTTAGGGTGCAGGTAGGTGATGTGTGCGTTAGTGTCGGAGCTTGGGCTAGGGGTGGGTTAAGTGAGTTAGGGTTAGGGTGCAGGTAGGTGAAGTGTGCGATAGTGTCCGGACCTTAGGGTTAGTTTGGGTCAGGGCTAGTGTATGCTATGTAGTGTCGGCGTGTTGTTTACGCCCGTTCCGTGTCGGTGTAATGGTGTTCGGTGTAATGGTGTTCGGTGTTTTGCGTTGTCGGGTTTGTGTGATGTTGGTCATCTGGCGTCGGGGAGTTTTCCGTCGGGGAATCGTCGTGTCGGTAATTAGTAGTAGACCCATATATATATATATATATATATATATAGATATATATATATATATATATATAGATATATATATAGTTACATACACATATACACAGACAAAAGGTATTAGTAGCCATACATATGTAGGAGTAGTGTGGAAGTACTGGGTGCAAAGTATATCCCTCAGCCACAAGCCATGTAACTGTTACCTGGGAAATGTGCAGTGTGGCAACCATTCCCACAAATGAGAATACTTACATTAAACATATACCCACTCACAGTTCAAAGGACATGGCATGACACACAGGTATGCATACACAGAAAACCTTTATTTGTATACGGTACAATAATGTATGCTATTACTTACAGCACATGAAGTCTGACATATGTAATCAGTGGTGAATGCAAGGCCCACACAAAACAGTAGATGCAAGCAATGTGGATATATAACATACTATGCTGTCCAGGCCAAAGCCTTCAATTAGTACAACAGTAGACAATGGATTTGCCTTCAAGCTAGGTAACAATCAACAATTACTGTTGTATTTCAGCAGCCTCCAATTACACCCTGTAGTCAAGCCCTAGGGGGGAATGTAATAGCTGTTGTAATGTCAATCATCGGTCGCATGTATGGACCCTGACCAGCATATTTGGTCAGAGTCCACGATATGACTGGGATGGTAGCAGGAATGCTAGCAGTAAATAATGATAGGCCATTACCCAACAACCCCTAACTGTATCACAGCAGGACAAAGCCTGCCATATATGTGGAGGCCAGAGGTAGGCACACAGGGCCATACTTGTCATATTGCTGTTACACATCCTGGATATTGCTGGTGTTACAGGATTTGTTGCAACATACCCTTATGCAGGAATACGACATCAGAAACACAAATGGATATATCTATGTACTGATAGCATGCAACAGACAGACTGTCAGTGATATATGTAGGGCAAGACTTGTGTAGTGCACAGACCAAACCAACCACACAATCCACCGGCCATCATGTGGATAGACCCACAGTTGAAAGCTATGCAGACAGACTGCATCCAATCCTAAACAAATATGTACACACAAACACTGCAAGACCAGCAATATATAATGCAAATATGAACGCTACTCACTCTGTCTGTAGGTCTGGAACCCCATACGAATGTGTAATTGGCGTTTGCAATTCCTGCTGTAAGAGGTATTGCAAACTGCTGTCTGTAACACTGCTGCCCCCATACAGGAAGGTTGTCCTCCATACTGGAAAGGTTAAGGGACAACGCCCACATGAGTCAGCATTTTATAGTATTGGGTTGCCACTCTAAGTGGAGAGAGAGAGAGAGAGAGACAGAGACAGAGACAGAGAGAGAGAGAGAGAGAGAGAGAGAGAGAGAGAGAGAGAGATAGATAGAATAATGTAAACTGTAAACAATAACAAAGAGAGAGAGAGAGAGAAAATAATGTAAACTGTAAACAATAACAGGCAGTCACAGCTGTCAGAAATAAAATGACAGGTATGTAAAACATATATGTATGTAATTGAAAGTAGTATGTGGTATAGAATAATAGGAAATATGATGTGGAATGTTGGTCTGTGCCATCTGTAGTTGGCCCTGGAATTAAGCCATAATATATGTGTTTGGTATGTTAGTGTGGGAAATAGCTGGTGGTGGAAGTACTGCCGTCATGATAGACACATGGGTGTCAGAGGACACCACACGCAGGATAGTCATGTTAATGTCTAATGCAGCATGCCTAAATGCCATAGGAGTATAATAGGCTTACCAGCAATCTCTCCCCATATATACCACCCTAATGTTAGTCTGTGTTCATATATATGTATATGTATATATATATATATATATATATATATATAGGCACGTACACATATACACAGACAAAAGGTATTAGTAGCCATACATATGTAGGAGTAGTGTGGAAGTACTGGGTGCAAAGTATATCCCTCAGACACAAGCTATGCAACTGATACCTGTGAAATGTGCAGTGTGGCAACCATTCCCACAAATGTGTTGCAGTAAGGCAGAACAGTGCAGCTGTGAATGAAAGACAGTTACAGAATGTGGACCAGATCTCTGCATGCACCCCACATAGAGATAAGTATCTGTGTGATATATAATTAGACAGGTATGTCTACAGATATACAGACAATCATAGAGATGTAGGTATATAAACACCCACAAGCTATATCTACACATATACGTGTGTGTGTGTGTGTGTATATATATATATATATATATATATATATATATATATATATATATATTGTGGCACTGACAATGGCATGTTCATAGGTTCATAGGTTGGTACTTGGCTATCAGCCCTAGGGCCTATACAAGCCTAGCCGTAACAATTCCCTGGCTATTTCTTCCAACACTATTTACTTCCCTGGACCCCTGTCTAGCAGGGTGACTAACGTGATCCCTGGGGTGAATTTCCTTTCTCCCATCCAATTGTCAAGGTTCCTTTTGAAGAGGGCCAAAGAGGCACTCTGCTTGACATGTATGGGCAATCAATTCCAGAGTCTAGGGAGTCTCTGGGTCAGAAACCTATCCCTCCAGCATGTTTTGTTTATTGTGATGACAAGGTTTAGATCCCTGGAGCATGTGGCTCTGAGGGATTGGGATTTCTTTAAGTGTAGCATGTCCAACAGCTCTGGGTTTGACATGGCCTTGTATTTTAAGCAGAGATTGCCTCTGAGTAGACGACATGCGACAGAGTATAGCTGGAGTTTTTTAAGGCAGTCAGCGTAGGGCATCTGCTTTAGGCCTGTGATTCTTTTAGTGAGGTATTTCTGCGGCCTTTCCAGTTGTTGCAGATGTCATGAGAGGTACATACCAAATGGGGCTTTGTATTCTATAATGGGTCTAATGAGGGATGAGTACAGTGGGACAATGACCTCCTTTTTTCTGGATGAAAAGCCCTTAGTGAAAAGGTGTGCCACACAGAAGGATTTCCTGACTGTTGTGGCGATGTGGTTATCGAAGGTGAGACCACTGTCCACCTGTGTCCCTAAGTCTCTTATCACACTTTCGGTGTTTAGTGTACTGCCACCTATATGGTAATTCACGGCTGCATGCTTTTTCCCAAAGGGGATAACTATACATTTCTTGGCATTGCGCTTGAGCCCATAGCTCTGGCACCGAGCATCTGTTTCCGTAAGGCCCTTTTATAGAGTATCCACATCATTTGGGGTTTCAATAATGGTGAAATAGTCTGTAACAGGCCAGCAGAGATAGTGTCCCCACAGGGAGCATGGCTACAAACATATAGCACAGAGCATGGCACAAACACATTGCACAAAGCTTGGTACAATACAACATATGTCCCAATGGTAGGTAACAGCCAATATACCAATTGCATTCTATGAATGGTTTGTTGTAGCTGATATGGTGGGGGGAGATACAGATGTGTATTATGAACTATGGTAACCCTGCTGTATGGTTACACTGTCCTGTTTCCGTCTTTATGTCTTCCAGGGAGGATGCCCCATATCCGTCTTCCGGCCTACAGTGCTGCAGAAACAGAGGTCATAGTATCACATTTGGTGCAGCACTATGAACAGCACATTCAGACAGACAGCCCAAGACTAGCAGGAGAGGACCACCCTGTGGAACGAACTAGTCCACAGGGTCAATGATGTCGGACTGCATAACTGCAGCTATGAGCAGGTCCGGCATCATTGCAGCGACCTGCTTCACCATGTATGTCGGCATGCTGCTGCTGTATGGGGAGACCACCTCAAAACAGGTGGGGGGCAAGCCATCCATCCACCCCTCACCCGTGTGGAGGAGCTACTCAGGAGCCTTGTGGCCCCTGCCCACCTGCAGCACCAACAACTGGCAAGGTGTATTGTGGAGGTGGGTGCCACCTACTCTCTGCCTGAGGAGCGTGCAGGTAAGGCCCCAGAGTACATCAGTACACCACTCATGTGTATGCATCTGCATCTGTACAGGTACATCATGCAAATCTGAGATGTCATATACATAGTCTGTAGCTGTGTAGTAGTAATAAAGAGACGTGCATAAGCTGTAGTATTGTGGACCCCTACTGTAGATGTAATGTAATACTGAACTCACCCTTCATGAATGCCACAGCTCCGGCCACTGACAGCAACATTCTCACACTCTTTTGTAGGTCCCTCCAGGATACCGCCACAGCTGCAGCCTGTAGCCGGTGAGTCTTGTTCATGTTCATGCATGACAAGACACTGTGGATGTAATGGCTATGGGATATTCCATGCACACATCTAACACACCTACACATACTGCATGATGTACACGTTCACGTTTTGTTGTTGTGAAATGCACTATGTCACAGTAGTGACCATGCTGGGGTACTGGAAGGGTACAAGAGATACATGCAAGATACCTAACATCCTGTCATTGTGCAATGTGTCCACGGGTATAGGGAGTATGGCAGGACACACGGCCTAAGGTAGGGTCATGTGTGAAACACCACCCTCATGGCTGTAACTGCACACAATCAGATTATGTAACTGTGGCAGATGTAACCCTGACCCCACAGCAATAGTGAGAACAGTGTGTGCACTCCAAGGGATGTGCACATGAGTAGACCTTGCAATAATGCAGAGTTCTGGGACATGTGTAGCATACCCCCCACAGCCATGGTAAGGTCTGGTGGGTGTCAGTGTAATAGTCTTGTTCTGGTCATACATACACTGCTGATGTGATCTGTAAAGCAGACATCAGGCATTCACAAAATATATCCTTTCACATATCATCCCAGGTATGAGGTGCTGTAACACACAGGGGCTGTGAGCATTGGTGCTGACATAACAGACACAGTACTACATAAGCAGCAATGATTTGTACACCTGTGTGGTATGGTGCACAGTACAAGGCAGGGTGCAGAACAGGTCGACAGTAACACTTCGTACATGGGTGCAGTGTTAACAAGGGGAAAGGCCATCAGCAACCAATACAGCCCATGCATCACACACATGTATACTGCTGCTGTGATGAGGTCACTTTGGTTGCACTGCATGCTGTTGAGCACCAGATGTAATGCATGCTGATAGAAGGGTAATGGGAGGACTGTGTGTACAAAAAGTGTGCAACCCCACACATAGGTGTGTGTGTGTGTGTGTGTGTGTGTGTGTGTGTGTGTGTGTGTGCGTTTGCGTGGGAGGTGTTGAATGTGTGTGTAAGTGCAATCTGGTGGAGTGTGCTCAATGCATGTCTGATGTGTGTATACATGTGTGTCTGTTTGTGCGGGTGTCCATGTATGCACAGGCGATAGTGCGATTGATCACATGGCAGTATTTCTCTTTGGTGTGCTGTAGATGTAGTGACACATGAGACACCAGGACAGCCTGTCCAATATGTGAACACAGGACAGCTGATAGCATAACTAGGTCTGTAGCACTGAACATGCATTGGGAGGAAAAACAAATACCAGATATACACATCATAATGCCAGCAGCAGATGGATAACTGGCTATCTATGTATGCAGCCCTACTTATGCAATGGGAAATTAGCAGACCACATCAGTGAGTGTATCCAGGTATTACTGTTGTCTGCATGATGGGTTGATTGTGCAGCAGATGTGGCATGGACTGATCAAGACTGTAGTATGAGGCTCCAGTGTGTAACATATGTAGTGAATGTAGCAGCCCCAACCATATATGGGGCCATGTACACCATGACTGGACATACACAGGGTATTACTGGATGACAGCAGTGAGGCCATGTACTAACTACTCCACCAAAGTCAAGGAGGTGATGGAGCAACAGGTCATGTGTTGTGATCACACGTGTAGGCATGGAGAGGTCTGATATGTTAATGGGTAGTATTAATGAGGGTATATTAGCAAGTGCCATGCAGGATGGGGAACATCTGTAACTGAATGTGGGACTGTCTGTAAACCCAGGGTAAGGGAGGTATTAAGGTGGACTGTCAGTGTTTGTGGGTGTATGTGTGTGTGTCTGCCCCTGTGTGTGTGTGTGTGTGTGTGTGTGTGTGTGTGTGTGTGTGTGTGTGTGTGAGAGACTGTGTGTATGTGTGTGTGTACTGTTATGCAATGCTGTACAGGTCTTAACGTGTGTGAGTGTTTCCCCCACAGGTGGCAAGGTGGGTCAGGTTTCCTCCTGCATTCAAACTGAGGTAAGTGTCTGTACAGACACCGATGATGATGATGATGGTACTGCTGAGGCATAGGTGGGGTTGTCAGAGGCCGACACTGTGCCTACATGTGTCATCACCCTTCTAGACACCCCAAGCCCGCACACAGTTACAGTGCCCCTACAAACCCCATCACACATGGCCATAGCAGAGGGACAGTTGGCGGTTGGTGCCATTGACCAGGAAGGTGTGGTATCCATGCCAACTGTGTCGGGTCACAGTCGGCATAGCTGGATGTCAGGCAGGCCACCACATTGGCAGATGTACCATGGTGCTCATGGGAGGGCCACTGGTCATCATGCCCCTGACAGAGGCGCCACAACTGGTACCACCAGGAACATGTTTCAGGCTGTAATTGAGGCACAGGCATGTATGGACATGCACACCAGACAGGGCCTGAGGCTGCAGAGGGCTGCTTTCGCATCTGTAAGTGGCAACCTCCATGACATTGCTGTTGTCTTCCGTGAACATACCGAGGTCATGGATAGATGGTGAGGTGAGATGGTGACCCTCGTCGACCGTGGAATGCCCGTGCTTGAGCATGGGGTGGGAGTGGTACGATGTCAGTGTGGACATAGGCCAGAAACACCAGCAGCTGGTGGTCAACATGGATGTGCCCCAACACCAAGCTGCTCCCATAGTGGCAGTACCAGCCCCAGCACCCCACTGGGGGTGCTGTCCACACCACACCACAGCAGGCCTCATGCACATGGCCCTGGCCAGTCCCAGGCAGGACATGGTTCCAGCAGACACTTGTCATCATCAGGGGAAAGTAGCACTTCAAGGTCTGTACCTACATGTGTCCATGGAACCCCTGGCAGGCACAGTCAGCGTGTCCATGGCTGGAGGCACTAAACTGCACACCCTGCCAGGTATGGTCTGCAGCTGCCCAACAACACCTGTATAGGGTGGCCACATGGCAGGACTGTGTGCATGCATACCCTCACACTATGCAACCACACCTAGGGTGACCGCATACTGACACACTCCACATCACCATGCCCCAATCATTGAAAAAAGCCTTACTCACACTCATGGTGACACATGTATGGACCACCCTCGGCCTCTGAAAAACCAGCAACACACCCTGTGCATATGATGATAGCTGTGCCAAGTCCCTGTCATCCATAACATCAATGCAGGGACAGGCTACTAGGGTTCTGATGCACACGGTGACTATTATAGAGTGCTGTAATGTACTGAAGTGTGAGATGTTGTCAGGGGTAATGTGTAATGCATACATGTCAGGTAGTGCAGTCATGCAGCTATGATGCATTTCAGCTGTCAGTAACAGTGATTGTTATCTCCATAATGTTCTCCATTTGTGTTGCAGGTGTACATGTGTCAGCAGGAGGATGGTCTGCAGTCATATTTCACAAGAGTATGGCACTGTGTTGACACCATGGTGACTGCCCATGAATGGTAACCTCAGTCCCACTGTTATCACTAGGGGGTTGTGGGCTTTTGATATCCTAACACTCCTCCTCATCAAGGTGTTCACCCCCCACATGTGTCATATAAGGCCCTTGTTTGCACCTTGTGTGTCATGTCTGGTAACCTTCCCATCCTCCCTCCCCAAATATACCTACAGCCCCTCCCCAACATCCCACTTCCACCTGAAAAAATAATGGAAGGGCAATATGTTCCCACAAAACAATCTCGCCCCATACATGGCTGTCCATTCCACATATGTGTCCACTGGACACATGTAATCTGGTCTAATTTGCATCACAATGCATTTATGTTGTCATCACCCCTCTCCCAGGGATTTGAGGGTCCACATCTACATCCACCTGCAGTGTTTATGCACAACTGTTGCTGTAGCAGAAATGGGCAGCTATGGTCCTTTCCTACACCCTTCCTGCACATGCCCAGCTATTTCCCCTACTGTCTTACCCTCTTTGTGCCCCTTTTTCACCACTTTCCTAGCAACCCTTTTTTCCATTCCTTTTAAAGAGGTTAGCATGGGGGTAAGCGGGAGTGTTCTGGCCAGCAACAAAATAAACCACCTGTGCAAGGTTCATACCCAGGACCTTGTACACCGTACACATAGTGATTTCCCGCTAAACCATGGCAGATCTACATAACCCTGATGTTTCCACAAACATATCATCCAGCTCAGTCATTCAACAATACAGGGAATGTATTGCAACATATAGATGTATGTGTGTGAGTAAATATATTAATGTCTAAACAGGTACAACATATTGATATATGTAGATATATGTGTATATGTATCTATATCTATATCTATAGGGATATATACATATATAAATATATATGAACATATATACGTGTAAATGCCTACATCTATGGATATATATGTCTACATCTACATGTGTAAATATATACAGCAGGTCATGTATATGTCAGCAGATATATACATGTACATACATAGGTGTATACGGACAGACATCTGGTGATAACAATGGGGATATAACAAAATCATATATGTCCTCATGCAGCATTGGCATTGAGAGGCCCCACACAATATACATCTGGTACAAATAGGTATACTCCCACCAAGCCAAGCACGACCCCCCGTAATACAGTAACAAGTGTTGCAGATCCCATAACCAGGACCACACTCAACATGGCCATCCCTAGGATACATATACACAGACAGATATATGCCAATACAGGTATATATATATATATATATATATATATATATATATATATATATATAAGTACACATACACACACAGAGATATGTACAGTATGATACATATGTAGTACGTGCAACCAAATTGAGCAGCCAGTATTCCTACAGTCACCACCTTACCAGCTGGAGACTGTATGAGCCACCCATACAAATGACATTCATAGTCTGCAACACATATCCACAGAGATATAAAAGGGTATAACACCACACGCAGGTGCCCATAAATGATTGTGACAACTATATTTGTGTACTATGACAGTTGTATATGCCATGGCATATAGCCGTTTAGACACTGACATCCATATGAACAGTGTAATGCAACTGTGAAACAGTTATACTGAGACAGTAGTCTGGTAAGGTTAACACATGTTGCTGTCCAGGCCGAGGCCTTCTAGTAGTACAATAGTAATGACAGTCTGGCCCATAGCATACTAGACAATCAACAGTGCATAATGCAGATGTATAGGATGGCAGCCTCTATCTACACTCTGTAGACAATCCCTAGGGGGTACAGACCCCAGTTGACACAATGGGATGTATCTGTTACAGAACAAAGCATAACTGATACCATCACAATCACACAGACAAACAGAGCAGTCCATATGGCAGGAGGCAGTAGGCCTGCATTGACCCACGGTGGACTGTATGGTAATGTACATCCAGAGCCTAGACTGAAAAGCCATGGAAAGTATCATCATGGAACTCATACACAAAGACATTGGTAACCTCCAAACTCTGGATCCCACCCAGTTTGGGTTTGTGAAAGGCATATCATGCCTCCTGAACCTGATCGACTTCTTTGAGGCAGCCACCAAAGCCGTAGATGAGGGTAAAGTGGTTCACACAGCCTATCTTGACCTCACCAAGGCATTCGACACCATCCCCATTCTGGAATTATAGCTAAACTCAAGAAACTAGGCATAAATCCCTACGTCACAAGATGGGTTGCCAACTGGCTCACTCACAGAACCCACACTGTAAAAGTTGCAGACTCCAAATCTGACCTCAAACCAGTGACAAGTGGAGTACCACAGGGTTTCGTCCTGGGACCGCTCCTGTTTGGTATCTACTTCTCTGAAGTACAGGCTAACACAGAAGGCCTCTGGCTAACGAAGTTCGCAGATGACTGCAAACTAGGAGCCATAGTCAAGTCCTCAAATGATGTGAACATCCTACAGAAGGGCCTCTCTGAGACAGATGCCAGGTGTCAGAGCCATGGCCTCAAGCTCAATGCCAAAAAGTGCAGTGTCATCCCCTTTGATAAAAACTCTGTACCCATGAACTACCACATAGGCAGCAATCTACTTAACACCGAATGTATGATAAGAGACCTTGGGGCCCAGGTGGACAGTAGTCTCTCCTTTGATAGTCACATCGCCACAGTAGTCAGGAAGTCCTTCTACGTGGCACACCTCATCATAAAAGGGTTCTCATCCAGGAAAAAAGAGGTCATCGTTACCTTCTACTCATCACTCATTAGACCCATTACAGAGTACAACGCCCCTTTTGGAATGTACCTCACAAGACATCTGCAGCAGCTAGAAAGGCCACAGAAGTACCTCACAAAGAGGATTACTGGACTCAAACAAATGTCCTACACTGACAGCCTCAAAAAACTCCAGCTTTACTCCGTAGCATATTGCCTACTCAGAGGTGATCTCTGCCTAACATATAAAGCAATGTCATACCCAGAGCTGTTGGACATGCTACACCTAAAGAAATCCTAATCCCTCAGAGCTACATGCTCTAGGGACCTAAACCTTGTCACCACAATAAACAGGACATGCTGGAGGGATAGTTTCCTATCCCAGAGACTTCCCATACTCTGGAACAGGCTACCCATCTATGTCAAGCAAAGTTCTTCATTAGCACTCTTAAAGAAAAATCTTGATGAGTGGATGGGAAATAGGAAGTACACCCCAGGGATCACTTCTGTGTGTCTGCTCGTCAGTGGCACAGGAAAATAACTTGCTTGGATGGCGTAAGCCAGGGAACCTTGTTGGCTAGGCTTGCGTAGGCCCTTGGGCCGATAGCCTAGTACCTACCTATGAACCTATGAACCTAATATACCTTAAGGCAGCTTACCCCAGATACCCACACATGTTGTTACAGCCTAGGTTAGTCATGATGCACCCCTCCTACACTCACTACTACTGGGCCATACACCACGGTTACATACACTGCCCTCTGCAGTGCATTAGGGCACACATGTATTGTGTAGGTGGAGCCCACACATATATGGCCCCAACCCCTCAATATGTGTGGGGGACACAACAACAGTGGAGGGATGGCAGGAATGACAGCATGACATACACACATGAAGTTGGTGAGTACTGCAAGGCTCCACCAGATGTGTCCAGACACCGGAACCGTGACTTGAGCATCCCAAACACATGCTCTATTATGATTCGTGTTTGTTCGTGTGCCTCATTATGGAGTTCTTGTTCGGGTGTATGTGCATTTCTGATGGGTGTCATCAGCCATGGCTCCAGTGCGTATCCAGCATCCCCCACTATGTGACTGTGTGGGATGTCTCCATTGGCAAATCTGTGGTACAGCTGCATCAGATGCCAGATGTGGAAATCGTGGTAGCTTCCAGGGCTGCCAGCACACACATACATTATTATGCCCTGGGTATCATACACAACATGGCAGTTGATGGGGGGAAGCTCTTGCGGTTGATGTAGACCCTACCCTACTCAGCGGGTGGTGCTTTGATGCATATGTGTGTGCAGTCTATTGCACCCACTACCTCTGTGTATTCTGCTATTTAATGGAAAAGATGCATATTGCTGGCCAACGCCTCACAGGTGATGGGGAGGTATACGTGCTCACTGACATGTGCTGACATGGCATCCAGGAACTGGTGGAGTACCCTGGATGCTGATGCCTGTGATATCCCCATCATATCCCCAGTTGGCCTTTGGAAGGTACCTGTACCTAGTATTTGTAGACCTACACATACCTTGGTATCCACTAGGATGGGTTCCCCTCTGTTAGTTCTGTGTTTGAGGCATGGCCAGCACAGCTCAACAATCTGCTGAAGGAGGTTCCTGTCCACCCTATAGCGCTCCACTATCTCCAGCTCATGTGGCCCTTGGTAGGTTACCCTGGGTCTGTACACTCTTCTCTGTCTCCTCACTGTGGGTTGCTCGGCAGCATTCACATCCTCACCACCCTCAGCCTCTTACACATGCTGGTTTATGATAGCAAAAGCAGCCCCTAGCATTATTTCTCTTTCTTTCATTTTCTAAAATTTCCCCTTTTGTATACACTAGTGGTGCAGAGTTATTGGGAATAACAAGGGGGAAAGGTGTTTGCATAGTTTATAGTCGTGTGCTGGGCTGGGCTGCTGCCTGTGTGATTGGCTGTGTCTGATACATTTCACCTGTCAGCTCAGCTAGTTCTCCTTGATTACCTTCCTACTTCTGTTTTCCCTTCCCATTGCCTCTCTGTTTAAGCCTGTGTGCGTGCCGCACAAACAGAGTGCTCAAATGTGCACAGAGCTGCCATTTCCTGGTTTAACTTCCTTTTTTTTCCTGTGAAACCCGGTGTGCAGCTTGCACACCTGCTTACACTTTGTAAGGAGTGCGAGGCAGCTTGGACACACCTCTAGCTTAGCTGTGCTACGCTAGGAGCAGTCCCGAGCCACAGGGCTCTGATCCACTTACAGTATTCCTGACACAGACACCCATGATGTCACCTATCTCCTAGTCTTGCACCCAGCTATTTCTACTCTTACACTCTTGGGACCTGACTCACACACTGGGGAAATCTGGGATTCACTATCCTTCCCCTCATTTACCTGCTAATGCATAGTTACATGTCCCACACTGAGCCTCCCCCCCTTAGCAACCATTACTCACTGGCCAGGTTGTCTTATACCTGCCATTGACTTGCATGGCTGAATACTGCTTTTAGTTAGAATGCTTATTTTAGGTTTGTTTTATTATATTCCCCCTATCCTGTTTGTGCGCCACTGCCCTATGCTTAGACAAGATTGGTGACAAAAAAAAAAGTTTTTTTTTTTATTCTTTACACATTTTGCAATACCAATGGCCTTCTTCTTGGCTATTGGCATGCTTCATCAATGATATGCAGCCTTTATTTGGAGCTGTCATAGCTCCGTTTTGTAGTTTGCAGAAATGTAATTGTTTACTAACCGAGTACATTTCTGCAGACTGCACTCGTCCTGCACTGACAGTTGCATGCTTCCTGGATCACAAATTACCCTCATTTGCATGGTTTTCACCTGCAATTGAGGGTAATTTGCATACAGGAGCTCTGTCCATGCAGGATTAGCCTAAGAGCTCATGTGCACGTCCCGGGAGCTCGTTCCTGGATCGCACGTCGGCCATATTGCCGAAAATAGCTCTTAAACTATTCCTGCACGTTATAACGGGCTTCATAAATCCAGGGGTAAGCCTTTTGACAGAATCAAATTTTGTCCTCACATTTCAAACAAATATTCATATCTCTGGAACAACACTTCAGCACAAACTATTTTTATAGTGGTAGTATTTTTAGATTCTAGGTCTTAAACTGAATTTTATAAATCACATTAAACACAGTAACTACTACATTTGTAATATTTTGTAAACAATTACAATATCTCAGCAACCACTCACGTTACACACATACTGTCAGCAGCATTTTATTCATCTGACTGACAGCCTTCATATGATGCTAAGGAATTCTGTCTGTCTTAGTTGTTGAGATATTTCGAAAAATGTAAAAATTATATCTATATAAATTAATATCATAAAAACAACGGTTAATATCTATTTACCTGCACTAGACAGAGGCTGAATATTAATGCAGTTGAGTTTGCAATAGTGTAAGCTTTAAGATAAAATATTTCAAAACATTGTACACAGCATGGTTTTGGAAATATTGATGAAAATATGAACAAGCAATATTTGATGCCTAGAGGCATCAGTAGGAGTTGACTACAGATGCACCTGGAGGCGTTACTTGGATGTAATAATTTAAAAATGTTGAAACTAGGTTTAAATTTTATACCTAATCATAGGGCTAACATTACCAACACAGTATTACAATTAAAGTTTTTTACATGAAAGTTAATCTTGAAATATTTGCTTAATGATGTTACCTTATCTGAAACTTTGAGAAAATCATCCACGTTTAATCCTGCTTTAAATCATGCTATTAAAATATTTGAGGAAGTCTGTAAAAAGGATATTTGTGAGTTATTATCTAAAAGGAGTGGTAGTAAATATTTCAATTTGTCTAATGAATAAAGATTGGCACTAACAGAGACATTGGAAACCTCCAAACACTGGACCCAACCCAGTTCAGCTTTGTTAAGGGCAGATCATGCCTCCTAAACCTGATGGACATCTTTGAGACAGTTACCAAGGCTATAGACAAAGGAAAGGTGGTTCACACATCCTACCTAGACCTTGCAAAGGCCTTCAACATCATTCCCCACTCAGGTATTATAGACAAGCTCACCAGCCTGAACATAAACCCCTACGTCACGAGATGGGTTACCAACTGGCTCACGGACAGAACCCACATGGTAAGAGTTGCAGGAGCTAGGTCTGACTCTAAACCGGTTACAAGTAGCATTCCCCAGGGCTCAGTCCTAGGACCCCTCCTGTTTGGCATATACTTCTCAGAGGTACAGGCATGCACAGGAGGACTATGGCTCACCAAGTCCACAGACGACTGCAAACTCAGGGCTATAATTGACTCTCCGGCTGACACAGACATCCTCCAAAAGGGTCTCACTGAGACAGATACCTGGTGTCAAAATCATGGTCTCAAGCTAAATGCCAAAAAGTGTGTAGTCATCCCCTTTGGAAAAAAAAAGTGCTCACAAACTACCACATAGGTGGTAGCCCCCTAAATACGGAAGACGTAATAAGGGATCTGGGGACCCAAGTAGATAGTAACCTCTCCTTTGATAATCACATTGCCAAAGTGGTTAGAAAATCCTTCTATGTGGTCCACCTAATCACAAAAGGGTTTGCATCAAGATCGAAAGAGGTCATTGGGCCCCTCTACGCATCACTCATCAGACCCATCATAGAGTACAATGCCCAATTTGGGATATACCTTACAAGACACCTGCAACAACTGGAAAGACCACAGAAGTTCCTCACCAGGAGGATCACTGGCCTCAAGCAGATGCCCTATGCAGCTTGACTGAAGAAACTCCAGCTGTACTCGGTTGCATACCGCCTACTCAGAGGTGATCTCTGCCTGACATACAAGGCCATGTCCAACCAAGAATTGATGGACATGCTCCACCTAAAGAAAACTATATTCTCTCACCATATCCTCTCGAGCCACATGCTCCAGGGATCTAAACCTCACCACAACAATAAATAGGACATGCTGGAGGGATAGATTCCTGCCCCAGAAACTTCCCATGCGCTGGAACAAGATTCCAATCTACATTAGGCAGAACTCCTCGCTAACCCTCTTCAAGAGAAACCTTGACGAGTGGATGGGAAACAGAAAGTTTACCCCAGGGATCATTCCAATGGCACTGCTGGACAGAGGCACAAGGAACTAATCTAAGGGGGTGGTGAAAGCCAACACATTCCGGCTAGGCTTATAAATGCCTTCAGGCAGATAGCCTAGTACCTACCTATGAACCTATGAACTACTGGAATTAAAAAACAATCTCATTTCAGGTTTATGAGAGCTGACAAAGGGGGTGGTTTAGTGATAATGGATGATAGTACTTACAAACCAGCTATATATGAAATGTTACACAATACCAGTGAATATCTAGAAGTAACCATCAATGGTATACAACAACGTTATAGAATTAGTAACTCCATTTTATATGAATTATTAGTAAATGGTGATATTAGCCATGCTTTATACTTGTATTTAAATACAAGAAATCCCAAAGTAGAAGTTTTATTTGGGATACCTAAAATGCATAAAAATTCAACCAAACCACCCTTTGGTCCTATAGTGTCTGGTCCCAATAATATCTGTGAAGGTATAGCATTATTTTTAGATACCATTTTCAACTTGTTAGTGCAAAAATTACATTCATACTTAAGAGATTCATAGGACATATTAGAAAAACTAAGACAGTTCAACCAGGGGATAATTATAGTCATCAAAATATAAAAATTGTAACAGTTGATGTTTGCTCTTCATTCACTTCCTTCCACAAGATAAAGGCATAGAAACCTTAACGTTGGTCTTAACCAAGAATACCAACATTTCTAACAAAAACAATCTTTTTACTGTTTATTAATGGAAATTGTACTTCAGAACAATTTATTTTTATTTGACAAAAAATATTTTAGACACGTTAGGGGGGTGGCTATGAGGTTTTCAGTTGCTCCATTTGTTACTGGTCTTGTACTTGGTTGGTGGGATCATGATGTTTAACCAAAATGTTACTATTTTAATAGAATTATTACATATAAATGGTTTGTAGATTACCTCTTTTTTGCTATGGACATTGCTGAGGAAGAATGTAATGAATTTTAAGGGCAGTTGAATGAGAGTTCGGATTATTTTAAATTTACACTGGATGAAGTTAGCTTGAATGTTTATTTTTTGGATCTGATGCTAGAATGGGATACAAAGAACAAGAAAACTGAAAGCAAAACATACAGAAAATAAATGTTTTCTAATAGTTAGTTACACTTCAGAAGTGGGCATCTAATGTTTATGAAGAAAAATATTCCAAGGGGACAATAAGTTTGAGCATCTAGAATGACCACATCTGATATAGAATTGTATAATGAAGTAGTGAATATCACATCTGTGTTCATAGAGAGAGAGGTTATAGTAGTGAATTCCTCCTTACGTTGCTGCAGAAGTTGATAGTAAAAGGGCAAATGTTTAAATCTGTGTTATTGGGTACTAATGACAGTAATACCAATCATCAAGAAAGTGTAGTGTGTCATGTAGAGAGCCATTCTAACAAAAGTCCTGCACTTTTGCTAGACAAGTCTGTTGTCAGCCCCATCAGAGATGTTATTAGTAAGAACTGGAAAGTCTTAAAAGCTAACTCAGATGTATTCAAAACAATTGGTAAAGAACCGACTTTTGTTTATCAAAGAAGTATATGTTTTAAAAAATGTTAAAAAAATGAACAAACAGATATTTGTTTACTTTATATAGTCAAAAACAAATTCATGTACAGTTGTGAAACATGCAAAGTTTGTTAGTTCATCTATGTGAGCTCATTTATATATATATATATATATATATATATATATATATATATATATATATATATATATATATATATATACATCTAGGACTATTGAAAGAAAGTTCAATAGTCCAAATCCAAAATAACCAAACGCACTTTAATGAAAATGCTTTCACCGAAAAAGCGCTTTAGGTAAAGTGTGTTAGAAAAAAAAACACTAAATCTTCTTACCCCCCACACCCCCTACTTTTATATTCTCACTCCGAGGTCACACTACAGTGGGGAAAAGGGAAATTTTCCTTAACCGCACCATAGTGGAACCGGCACAACGAACATACTTATCCAAAAGTGCTGCTTCGGTGAACGGTACTTTCGGTTAAGTATGTTCGGTGATTTCTGCTTCGGCAGAAAGTGCTATCGGGGATCTGTACAGATCCCATATATATATATGTATATATATATATATATATATATATATGTATATATATATATATATATATATATATATATATATATATATGTATATATATATATATATATATATATATATATATATATATATATATATATAAATCATTGGAATTATTCATCTTAAAGGAAGACAGTTGTAAGTTGAGTGGTATTGTGTATATAGGGATGTGTTTTGGCTGTCAAGCATATTACATAGGAATGACTACTTACAGTTTAGAAAAAGGATTAAAGAAAATTTATATTCCATCAAGGTAAACTGTAATAATACTTTATATAAACACACCACTTTTTGTGATCAATACAAAAATGTTCATTTTCTGTAATAGAGCATGTTCCCTATGACTTGAGGGGTGGGAGTTAAAAAAATAGACTGAAAAGCATAGTAACAAAAAGGCAAGTTAAGTTAAATGCTGATGAGTTCTTTGGATTCAATGACTCTATTAACACCAAGTGTTTTTAAGGAACAAATATTAAAGTCAAATAATTTGATATGTGATAGAATTTTGTAACTAAATATGGATTTTTTTTTAATATTAAATGTCATAATAAAATTATGACTGGTTTTAGAATTTTGTAGGCGTTCTGTAAATTAATTCAAATGTTTTATTGTATATTTCTCTGCTATGTTTTTTTCTTCAGTGTTATAATGCCTCTTAATATATTGTACTGTGGAGCTTTATCTACATTTGCTTAACTGTTTCATTGTATATTGCATTCAGCTTCAATTTTTGTAAATTTTTTTTGCTTACTTATACTGTGTAGCTTTTCTCTCTGGGCCTTCACTGAAAAAGGTCTTTTTCTCATATAGACTATCCTGGTTTACAAATGTCAAATAAATAAATATATATATAAATTTTAACTTAATTAAACTCATGAAATGTTGCTTAATTGTTAATTGAAAATGTAATGCAATTGGATGGTGTTGGTATTTAAACCTTCCCTGGGATTCTGCAAACTTCCATGCAGGAATAGCCTATTCCTGCACGGAAGGGACTACATGGGAGCAGCACGGCAGCTCTCCATGCATATGCATGAAGGCTCACTGCTGTGCTGCGATAAGTACATGGAAATGTGTATGAGCACAGGGGGCATGTCTAAGAGCAGTGCTCTCACAAGATACATGCCCCCCTGCACACCAGAATTGCTGTACAGAATGTAAACCCCCAACAGGAGAGAGCCCTTGAGAATCTCCAAATTCCTGCCGTATAGTGTACGGCTGTGAAATAAATAAGTGGCCACTGCCAAAGTAGTGGCATATCATTAAAGAATGAAATTAGAAAATAATGACATCATACCCTTTAGAAAATGCATGCAAACACAAAACCTGTTATTCTAACAACTGTCTAAGTTTGTAAGAGCAATATTTAAAAAGTGTCTGTAATGTTTTTTTTTACATCAGCAGGAAAGTTTAAGCGTAGCTGCATGGGTGTGCCCGTTGCTTAGCTACGCTCAGGCCAGCTTAAATGACCCAGAAAGTTAAATAGCATTAGACAGCCACCATAAGCAGTAGAGCAATAGTGCAGTGGTTAGAGCACATCTTTTGCATGTAATTAGTCAGGGTTCTAGCCTCACTACAGCCAATTCTACTTTGTATGTGAAATCACCACAAATGTAATATTTTAGTATATTTATGTAGTAAGTAACTTATATTTCCCAACCAGAGCAGTGTATTATGGACAGATGTGAGGTGCCATTATACTGAAGTTGTGAAACTCCCACATAAACATAAGTGTCCCATACACGCAGTCATACAAAATGTAATATGTCAGAAAAGAACATAGTGGAATGTTATGGAAGGTCAACATACATATCATAAGCTATGCTAAATGATGAATGAAACCCACCATCATGACAGTCCAAAAAATGAAAGGTAAAAAATGCTATGCTATGCTCATCTCAGCTGAGGCACTGTAAGCAATGCTGAAACATAAATGCTAAGCAAGAATTACTATAGCTAAGTAGATGTGTGTACTGGTAAACTGTGTTCAGCACCTGCCCCTTTAAGCACTGCCAACCTTAGCTAAGCAGGTTTGGGTGTAGCTTAGCTTAGCGCAGCATATTCAAAACCGTCCAGTCATGGCAAAGGGTGGGAAATCAGCCATAGTTAAACCCCGCAGGCAGGAATACAGCTCATAACTGATTGCAGCTCCCCACTGTAGGCAGTATGGTAGGTGTTGGAGAGGGCATGTGCTTTCGGGTGCAGCTCTGGGACATACAGGAGTCCAAGGTCATTCTATGATTCCTGGTAGAAAAAAACATGATGTGAGACTGCTGCAGGACCAGTGCCAGGGCTCCCAATATAAAGTGAAACCCTGGGAAAGTCTTGCACATGATCTCACCAGTGTCACTGGTATCCCTCGGACTGGTGAGCAGGTCAAGCACCACTATGCCGATTTGAAATGGAGGAAGAGGGAGCTCTTGGAAAAGTGAGTCCAAGAAGCAAGAGAGAGGGGAGATGTCCCAGCAGAGTGCAAGTATTCATGGCAATAACAGTTTACCAAAGACCAGCCTGTGTATAGGTATGCATAAATATTTCTCTATTTTCATTACAGCTCCAGTGTAGCGGGCGGTGAACCATGAAGCCCATGCCAGCAGGTTGCAAAGCCTGCGTTGTGAGGCTGGTGAGTAACAATCCTGCTTGTAGTAGTCATGCCAAATAAATATAAAGGAGTAAAATGTCACCTGGCACTATAAAAATGTGTATGGTTTGTACTGAATAAACCAGACAATATGACAGTAATAGTCCCATATAGGTCATATTTAAATAAAAGTGTAACTGCCTAGCAATAATGTTCTAAATCCTGGACTGGTTGTGTTTACTCTGGTATTGTATGGCCTGACATGATGCATTCGCCAAGATGTGATATCTGAATAGTAATGTTGTGTTAACCATTGTTTCCCACACTGTGCTACATAAAAATATGTCTAGAATGTCTGTATAAGAATGTTGTAATTACAAGGTTAGATTGTACAACCAAGGGAGACTTAAACAGAAAACAATGAAAGACAAAACAGCAGTTTTTTAGTAGCTCACTCTAATGAGACAGAAATTGTTGTATTTTTAGCAGGCACAGCCATGGTTTAAATCCCGGGAATTGCAGCAAGCTGTATTCATAATTTTAACTAGGATTTTGGGAATATGTGTAGAAACAGTCAGGTAATGTTAATAAACATTCCCCCCATGGGTCTTTCAGATAGGAGAACTGTAACTGCCTGGCAATAAAGTTCTAAATCCTGGACTGGTTATGTTTACTCTAGTATTGTATGGCTTGACATGTTGCATTCACCAAGATCTGATATTTGAATAGTAATGTTGTGTCAACCACTGTTACCCAGACTGTGCTACATAAAAAATATGTCTGGGAATGTCTGTATAAGAATGATGTAATTACAAGATCAGATTGTACAACCAAGAGAGACTTAGACAGAAAACAATTAAGAATGAAACAGCAGTTTGTCAAAAGCTCACTGATGCAACACAAATTGCTGTATTTTTAGCAGACACAGCCATGGTTCGAATCCCGGCAGTGGTAGTAAGCTGTATGCAGCATAATTATAACTAGGAATCTGGGAATATGTGTAGAAACAGTCAGACAGTGTTAACAAACATTCCTCCCACAAGTAAGAAAAGCAGAATTTAACTATAAGATGATTGAAGTATACACTGTGTACAAACATACCACTGCCCAAACCAAGGCCATAGGGTATTGTAATAATACCTGTAGAGTAATGATTAGAGCAATGATCATTAAAGTTGTGAGTACTGCAATGATATACACGTTGTTAATTGACATCTTTCTGCCCCCCCACCATATCTGCAACAATAATCTAAACACACAAATCAATGGGTATGTTTTACACCAAACCTACAGTTGGAACATATGTCCTATTGTTCAACAAATATTGAAATGTGTTTCTATTAATGTTCCATATTGAAATACTATCATTGATGTTCTGTTGCTATCAATGTAACCTGCATGTTGTTGTAATGGCCACTGTGGTTCCATATATGCATGTGTTCTGTTTGCTATGCAACTGTTCAAAATTTCTTGTTTTCCGTTAATGGGAATATCTATGCATGTTGTTATAACTAATCCTGGATTGTGTTGACTATTACTAACCCACATATGTTCCAAAACTGCAATACCATAGCACGTTTGGGAAGGCCAGTCCCAGTGGACCTACCTATTCCACCTCATCTGGCCGTGGCATCGGGCCTCAGCACATCTGGGACCCACCACGGGACCTCGTCGTGTGCTGGTACTGCACCACCTTCGGGTGGAACCGCCTCAGGGGATGGGGCTTGTCACCCCTGGGAGCAGGCATGGATAGGATACCATCACCTGAAACTAGGTCCAGAGAATGGTGCATAGCGAGCTCTGAAAGGAGTCTGGAGATCTGCTATACCAGCTTGAGGGCTGCATGGCAAAATTAGAGGGTCAGCCTGTTCAGACTCCAGCACAGCCACCTTTGGGGCCATGAAGGTGCAGTCGTGACTGCACATGGGTGGGGACCTCAGTCTCACTGTTTCCATTTAGGCTCTCATGGGCTTCCGATTTCCAAACACCCCTCCCCATCCAAGGTGTTTACCCTCACATGAGTCATATACTACCCCTGTATGCTGTCTTGTCTGTCTTGCCAGTCTTCCTACCCAACCTACCTCCCCAAATATACCTAATAGCCTTCCCCAACATCCCACTTCACCTTAAAAAAAAAGGGCAATCTGTTCACAAAAAAAATCTCATCCCATACATAGCTGTCCATTTCACACACGTGTCCAATGGACACATGTAATCTGGTCTAATTGGCTTCACAACACATTATTGTTGTCCTTACCCCTCTCTCAGGGGTTTGAGTATCCAAATTTACCTCCAAATTCAGTATATATGCACAGCTGTTGCTGTAGAAGAAATGGACAGCTATGGACTTTCCTTACATCCATCCTGCACATCCCTAGCTATCTGAAATATTGCTTTACTCTCTTCATGCCCCATTTTTCAGCACTTTCCTATCACCAAAACTGTTAAAACAAAATAAAGCAAGTCCGTGTAGCGTTGACTTGTTTAATATAATAAACCTTCTTTCAAACAGAATGAAAAATAAAGCAGACTCGAAGCAAATATAACATAACAATCGATACTAAGCGCTTTCACCCCTACACACCTGTGGTATCATCAGAGTATCCATTGTTAGATTCACATTCCATTTAAATACCCAGAACCCATATCAATTAACCAATCACATCAACCATAAAAAATGTATACATATATGTTTTTTTTTTAAAAATTATTCTAGTATAATATACTTGATGTAATACATAGACATACAATAAAAACATACATTAAGTACATAAAATATATTAAATATATATACCAAAACGTCTCACTTATTTAATACCTTTTATCAAAACTTGATTTGTTTTAATACTAATATATAAATAATTAATTATTAAACTTATATCAAAATTTTGCTATGATTTTAAAAAAATATACTTCAAATATGTATGTTGTATTTAAATACCTAATACTGTGTAAAAGGATACAAAATTCTAAAAAATCACCAAAACTATTACTTAATTTTCATATAAAATGAGATTTATGTTTTAAAATACTAATTATAGAAATTTGTTCATTAATACCCAGTGGTCTGTTAGCATTTAGTCTTAACTGCCATAAACATTCTTTGACCTCCAAAAGAGTATTATCATCACCCCCTTTACTAAAATTGTATGGGACCCTGTCAATAATGAAAAAATAAACCTCTTAAAATCTTTACACCTAGTACTGTGATTGTATAATGAATTAGTACATTTTTTATTCTTGATGTCCCTATTATGTTCCATGATATGGTCTCTTAACCTCCTAATAGTTTTCCCTATATAGTATGCCTGACATGATAGACATGAAGCCAAATATATTACCATCTTCGTATTGCAATTACAGAACACTGGACACTTGATGGACCTACCATAATTTTGTACTGCCACATATGGACCATCATTTATAAACTTACATGTTTTACAAAATCCACATTTACTCATTTTAGAAATTTTATAGATATTATTGTGACTACTTGTTTCCAAGTGTTCTTTTAAATTTTTTCCTCTACTATATGTCACATTCGGATGTTCACCAATAATATTTAATACATCTGATGTATTTATGAACAAACTTAACCATGTCTCATTTAGTATATTTATAATTAATTTTGCTTCATCATTGTATGGTAAAATATAGGCATCAATTTTGCTTTTATCTATTTCATTTTTTCTACTTGATTTGTTATCTTGTCCTGATTTTAAAATAGGTTGATAGTAAATATGTCTCTTGTGTACAATCTCCTCCTTAACAGTATTTAATAATGTGTGTGGATAATTTCTATCCTGAAACATCCCAACTAATTTATCAATTTCCTATCACCACTTTTTTCTTTTCTTTTTAAAAAATTAGCACAGGGGTAATCGGGCGTAAGCAGTACTAAGTGGGACTAAGCCTGTTTGCGTGGTGTTAAGCGATACCTACATAGGTTAAGCAGTTTTAAAGGCTTACTGTCTGTAAGTATATTTAACCAAAAGATAGCATTGTTTACCACCATGCACACCCACGCAAACCCACTTGCAACTGCTTAAAAGTGCCTTAATCACTCTGTATCCAACAGCCCTTGTTCTACCCAGCAGCAAAATAACAAGTTCTTGCAAGCCTTGAACCCAGGACCCTGTACACATAGCCACAGCAAGTTACTACTAAGCCATCTGAGCTGTGGATATGTTTGATGTTTTCTCAAACATATGCAGCACAATCATTCAGCAGTAGGGAAAATGTATTTTTGTATATATATATGTATATATATATATATATATATATATATAGATATATATATATATATATATATATATATATATATATATATATATATATATATATATATATATATATATATATATATATATATATATATATATATATGTATATATATATATATATATCTATATCTATCTATATATATATATATATATATATATACATGTAGTGCATTCGGACATTGGATCCACACTCTGAACATCTTACTGCAACAAATCTGACCAAAGGGTGTGTAAATGGGGGTGAAGGGGCCCAAACTAGGGACCTCTTGTAATTATTGCCGTTATCCCATTTTTCACAGCTGAACTGTTCTGCCTTGCAATAACATAATAAGGCCTGCCAAGTCCTGGACCCAGGGCCTTGTAAACTATGATCAAAGCAATGTACCATTACACTAACTGAGCCCTACAAAATAGTGATGACATCCCAAACATATCAGTTAGTACAGTCATCCAACAACAGGGAAAGGAGTCTGTAGAATCAGTCAGGTAGTCTATATATACATGTATATGTATTGAGATGCATATATGTGGACAAATATAAACATGATATATATATATATATATATATATATATATATATATATATATATATATATATATATATATATAACTAAAATTAACTGCACTCAAAAAAATTGAACGAAGAGAAGAAATTTTAACTAAGAAATGAACTTCGTGACAATAAAAGCATTCAAAAAATAGTAAATCACACCAACAACTCTTGTAGAACTTTAGCACTTTCGTCTTATTTATTATCAAGACTTCTTCAGAAAGACATGTTTCATAACACTTATGAAACACTTATGAAACATGTCTTTCTGAAGAAGTCTTGATAATAAATAAGACGAAAGCGCTAAAGTTCTACAAGAGTTGTTGGTGTGATTTACTATTTTTTGAATGCTTTTATTGTCACAAAGTTCATTCTTATATATATATATATATATATATATATATATATATATATATATATATATATATATATATATATATATATATATATATATATATATATATATACACACACATCCACATTCATATCCACATATATGAATATATATATATATATATATATATATATATATATATATATATATATATATATATATATATATATATATATATGCATATATATAAATACATGCATGCATATATATATATATATATATATATATATATATATGTGTGTGTGTGTGTGTGTGTGTGTGTACATAAATATACAGAAATATATGACAGCTACAAAGACATGCAATCAGAGGGTCATGCTGCTCCACACTAGAATTCTAAATCTGGAAACTCACTCACTGGAAGTATTCCTTAAAATGGGGAACAATTACATCTGTGCTGAAACAGAGACCTGGATGAAGGCAGCAGGAAGCACCCCTACATTAACCAGCCTCAAATTAATTACACAAGTTTTGGCTGCAGTACATGGGCTGAAGTTCCAAAGATGGTGGTATTTTCATATTCATAAAGGATGCACACACCTCCAGAGTGGTAGACCAACATTATGAATTACAGATCCTGTGTAGCTGACATTGAGTAAGACAGTGGTTCAGGTTGCAGCCTACTATAGGTCCCCATACATTTCCCAAGACTCACACTCCATGTCCATAAACACTCTGGAGAATATTAGTGTCCAACCTAATACTCTCATACTGGTTGACTTGAACTGCCCCACTATTATGTGGGAAAGCTACTCATGTACCAATGCACATGCCCATTATATCAAGCTGGTCCTTCCTAACATGGGCGACTGCTGCTCTACACCAATAGTCAACCCCTCACTTGTTATATCTGAACACAGAGTAATCACCTTTGGAAATCCACAGCCATCCTACCCCCACTGCACAGGTAACCACCATGAAAATCCTTTCCAAAGCAGAGGTGGCTAATCTCGTGGTAGCCATACAAATAAAGACTAGTTGCATGACAGCTGAATCAAACAACAATGCACTATGAACACATACACAAATGCATGGATACTTCCTTATCCAATACAACCAGGACCCTCACCTCCAAAAAATGGAAGTTGATCTGGAGGTCCCCTGCCATAAAGAAACTGTACAACAGAAGGAGGGACCCGATGTGGAATAAGGTGAAGTCCCATGACAGGAAATATACCCTTATCAGCCTCAATGAATAGTTGACATCCTTCATCAAATACTGCAAAGTTAGCTGTGAGAACAGACTTGGAGCACATAGTAAAGACAACCACAAGGCCTCATACAGTTTTGTAAAGAATCTCCATACCAATACCAAGAATTGTTCTGAGCAACTAGACAATGGTACCTCCCAGACTAAGCCAACAAATAATGCCAATATACTGCCTGGCATCTTGAGTGCAAACAGTACCCCTCATTCCACCACCCCAAAGGACCAATCACAATACTGGTACACCACCAGGCACCCAGTATTACTGAAGCACAGGTTAAAACATCAGTGTCCAAGGCCAAGAATACAGCCTGTATGGAACCTGAGAATATCCCTGGCTGTGTTCTACATGAATTACACAGTGACCTGGCACCTTACCTGTGTGCCCTGTTCAAGCACAGCCTCACCTCAGGTTTTGTCTCTACTGAATTGTGCACTACTGCAGTCACCCCTCCCCACAAATGAGGGGTAACTACAATATCCCAAGGATATTGCCAATATCCTGGCATATCAATTTAGTGCTAACTTCACCCCCCCTCTCACTCCCTAAAGGGCCCATCTCAATACCAAAAGATTGCCAAATTCCAGTAATCATGGCCACACAGGTAGAAACCACTCTCTCCAAAGCTAAGAATACGGCATCCATGGGATGAGATGACATTCCGGGTTGTGTACTACATGAACAACAAAATGAATTGGCATGTCACCTAAGTGTCATGCTTAATCATAGCCTCATCTCAGGCTTTGTGCCCACTGAGTGGCGCACAGCTACAGTTATCCCACTCCACAAGGGGGGATCCACCTTGGATCCCAGGAACTACTGTCCCATCAGTCTGACAAGCCTGATCTGCAAGAACATATAACGCATTATCATGGAACTTATAAACAAAGACATTGGCAATCTTCAGACACTGGACCCTACCCAGTTTGGGGTCGTGAAGGGCCAATCTTGTCTCTTGAACCTGATTGACTTCTTTGAATCAGTCTCCACAGCTGTGGATGAAGGTAAGGTGGTCCACACAGCCTATCTGGACCTCGCCAAGGCCTTCAACACCATCCCATACTCTGGAATCATAGATAAACTTACTAAGCTGGGCATAAATCCCTATGTCACTTGATGGGTTGCCAACTGGCTTACTGACAGAACCCAGACTGTAAAAGTAGCCGACTCCAAACCAGCTCCAGACAAGTGACAAGTGGAGTACATCAGGGTTCAATCCTGGGACCGCTCTTGTTTGTCATCTACTTCTCTGAAGTACAGGCCAACACTAAGGGACTCTGGCTAACAAAGTTCGCAGATGACTGCAAACTGGGAGTCATTATTGAATCCCCAAATGATGTGGATATTCTACAAAAGGGCCTTACAGAAACAGATGCTTGGGGCAAGAGCCATGGGCTCAAGCTTAATGCCAATAAATGTATAGTTATCCCCTTTGGGAAAAAACACGTACCCATGAATTATCACATATGTGGCAGTACACGAAACACTGAAAGTGTGATGAATGACTTAGGGGCACAGGTGGAAAGTGGTCTCACCTTCGATAACCACATCACCACAACAGTTAGGAAATCATTCTATGTTGTACACCTCATCACTAAGGGCTTTTCATCCAGAAAAAAAAGGAGGTCATTGTCCCACTGTACTCATCCCTCATTAGACCCATTATAGAGTACAATGCCCCATTTGGTATGTACATCACAAGACATCTGTAACAGCTGGAAAGGCTGCAGAAATACCTCACCAAAGGAATCACAGGCCTAAAGCAGATGTCCTATGCTGATCGTCTATACAACCTCCAGCTATACTCTGTGGCATATCATCTACTCAGAGGTGATCTCTGCTTAACATACAAGGCCATGTCAAACCCTGAGGTGTTGGACATGCTCCACCTAAAGAAATTCCAATCCCTCAAAGCCACACACTCCATGGATCTAAACCTTGTCATCACACTGAACAAAACTTGCTGAAGGGATAGGTTTCTGACCCAGAGACTCCTCATACTCTGGAATATACTGCCCATACATATCAAGCAGATGACCTCCTTGGCCATCTTCAAAAGGAACCTTGACAATTGGATGGGAGATAGGAAATTCCCCCTGGGGATCACAACAGTTGCCCTGCTAGACAGGGGTCCAAGGAAGTAAATACTGTGGGAAGAAATATCCGGGGAATTGTGTGGCTAGGCTTGTATAGGCCCGAGGGCTGATAGCCTAGTACCAACCTATGAATCTATGATTCTATGAACCCTGGGAAACACCGCCCCAACTGCCTGGCAAGTCTATTATGCAAAGCTATGGAATGCCTTATCATGCACCTAATGAACAGGGATATGGAAATCTGCAGACTCAGAATCCCACACAGTTTATCTTTGTGAAGGGTAGGTCATACCTGCTCATTCAACCTGGTCAACCTCTTGCTGTCATTCACCTGAGCTGTAGATGAAGGCAAGGTGACACATACAGCCTACATTGATCTTGCCAAAGCCTTTGATAACATTCCTCACTCAATAAGTTTGGCATCAGTCCCTATATCACTAGGTGGGAACAGAGGCAGAAACACAAGCATAGATTGAACATACTGCTGTCATACATTGAGAGAGTTGCAGATGTCACTGTTTTTTGTAACATCCTTTATGAAGAATATGACATTGGTAATACTAATAGATGTGAGTATTTACTGAATGCATTCCCCAGAGTCCACAACTGGGGAACCAACTGTCTGGTGAATGCACAAAACATGACAGGCAGATATGTGGCCAGTCTGTGGACAGTATGCAAGTGGAGAGGTATGTCAGAGACATATCACTGTGAGCCATGACATCACACACTAAATGCATGTCCACACAAACCCTGTCAATCTAGCAATCCACCATGTGTATAACAGCACTGATGACATGGAATCTGTTCACAAATCTGGGGATATGTCCCCCATATTTTTTGGCTGTCTCCAAATGTCCTGTCCTGTGATGTATTGCCACCCACTCTTTGTGAATCTGTATGCCACCACCTCTGTAATGTCCCTCACATGGGCAAGGAAATGGGGCAAGGCCCACGTTAAGAAATGTCCCATATGTCGGAACTAGCAGCAGTGTCCAGGCCCACAGCACAATACAATGTGGGCACCTAGATAGTGGTATGGCCGTAGCAATACCTGACATCTGCACATCTGTACAGAGGACAGACATAGATAGCCAACAGGTTATGCATTAGGATGAATGTATTGAAAGATACACGTCTGAAACTGAAAGGTATGCCATTACTACATGACAGAAGCCCCCAATGACATGTCCAAAAAACATAGCAGCCTATAGTTAATATCAACATATCAGATCAATATCCAACAGGAGATACGTATAAGCATGCAGCTCAAACACGTAGAACAAGATACTCAGTACTCAGAGTCCAGCTTTGCATTTAGGGGTGTATGGTTCCAGTACTACAATCTGTAATCCAAAAGCACTGTTGAAAGTACTAACATAATGATACCATATGCATTAAACTATTTCTGTCAACCAGTGCACTGTAGCTGGTGTAACATTCAAGTGTGACTGCATATAACTTGGGATACTACCCATGTATGAAACAAATCCAAAGAGAACAGATTGTGGTACTACCCGTGTATATCCAGGTGTCCCACACAGCATATTCACACCCCTTGTTACTGTAATGATGGCACATAGAAACATATTATGTACAAGGAATTAAGTACACTTATTAAAGATGTCATTACCCTGCCATTTTATCAGACTGGAATGTGTTCACTGGTAACCAAGGCTGAGCTATGCTTAGCAGGTGTAACTATTGCTTAAATATAAATGCTAAGCAGATTTGCTCAGTGGTAAGCGAATCCTACATGGTGTAAGTGCCTATTCATTTAACCATACATTAGCACTGCTTACCGTCAGGCAAACCCATGCAAACCTGCTCAAAGATGCTCAAAACTGCCTTAACTACTCTGTATCCAACAGTCCTTGTTCTACTCAGCAAGAAAACATTCAGCCCTTGCAAAATTTGAACCCAGGACCCTGCACACCATAGCCACAGCTAGTTATCACTAAGCCATCTGAGCTGTAAAGTATTAGGATGATTTCTCCAACACATCATGCAGAACAGTCAGTCTACCATAGGGAATGTACAATATACACACACATATACATATATATATATATATATATATATATATATATATATATATATATATATATATATATATATATATAAAGAGAGTATATATGGAGAGTACAAAGGATATCAAACAGGCATCAGTCCTACAGTTGCCACCTTCTCAAATGGCCAGAGTATCTTTTTCTTTCCTAGAAATGAGAATTATTGCATTAGAGCATGTACCCACACTCAGTGCAAAGGACATAACACCACACCTTTTGCATAAATATAAATGTGTATTTGTGTACAATTTACATTGTGTATGACATTTCTTGTAGTATGTAGGTGTTTGAAATACAAAATAACTGATCAATGCAACTTTCAGAGTAAACATAAGCTACAGTAATCCACAAAATATAAGATACTCTGCTGTCTTGGCCAAAGCCTTCGAGTAGTACAACAGTAAAAACTCATACGTGCCTTGAAGACAAGAATCAGTCAACACATAAATACAGATTTAGTTCAACCGCCTTCAATTACACTCTGTAGTTGACCCCCCTAGGGGTAAAAGTAGCAAGTGTTACAATGTAAATGGATCCTTTACACAACAATGGTTAACTTCTAACTGTACTATCACACTGACAAACAGAACTGTGTGCAAAACATTAAGCTCTAACCCACCACTGTCTCCATGGTGAAATGTATGAAATTGTACACCCATATACCTTTATGTTTCTAAATAGTAATATCCGTCACATGTTCTAATAGACTAGGCTGAAGACATTTAATACCCCTTCCCATCTTACAAGGGCATATAAAAGTGTCCTCTATACACTGACCTCTTGACTGTACAGGGTCACAGATGTTATCCAGCTGTAGCCCTCCTATATATGGCCCTACCGCACAACATGTGTGCGAGTCCACAACATCACTGGAATAATAGCAGGAATGTCAGCACTACATAATGATAGACCATATACATATCAATCTCTTACTGCAAGACATCTGGACAAAGCCTGGTATATAATTGGAGGACAGAGGTCAAAACACAGGGCCATAGTTGAAATATTGCTGTAATACACTGAAAGTTGCTGGCATTACAGGATTGGTTGCAACATACCCTTTCTGAGGAATATGTTGTCAGAAGCACAAATGGATGTTGCCATGTACTAACAGCAAGCGACAGAGACAATGCTACTGATTTGTCAAGGGCAACATCTGTGTGGGGAACAGACAAAACATAACAGCCAAACCTCTGGCCATCATGTGGATAGCCCCACAGTTGAGAGCTATGAAGACAGACTGGATTCCATGCAAAACTAGCATGTACACACAAACAATGTAAAACTAGCAGTATTCAAAGCATATAACAGCAATACTCACTCTCTGTCCCTTGGTCTGGAACCTTATACAAACATATAGTTGGCCTGTGTCCACAAGTCTTTTTGTAAGAGGTATTCTTACCTGCTGTCTGTAACACTGCTGCCCCCACACATGAAGGATGTCTTCCATACAGGTAAGGTACAGGGACAATGGCCACATGATGTAGTCATTTATAGTAGTGGGTTGCTATGACATTGGCTATTGGAAGAACTACACAGCTGCTGCATGCAATTAGCAAGTGGGGAATACCAATTAGTGCAGAGGCCATCACCTGATCAGGAGCGTCACCAATTAAAGCCATGCTGCAGCCTATTCAAATCAGCATGATCCCTATAGTGGAGAGAGAGAGAGAGACAGGAAAAAAAAGAAAAGAAAAGAAGAAACAAACATAATACTAAAAAAGAAAAACCAAACAAAAAAGGAACATATCAACAGGAATACAGAAGAGAGCATAATAATACAACAGGTATTGAAATATGTAAGCATGTAACTGAATGTAGTACTCGGTTTGTAATAATGGGAGAAATTAATCTGAAAGATTTATATTTGCCATCAAGACTTGCTGTAATGATGTCCTGCTGAATAACTGCTATGGACATAGCATCTTGCTCTGTCTGCAGTGGGCCATACCTGTCAACTGTGCAGATCTTCACAGAATGTCAATATTTACCCATCATAGTATTTGGTCTGTTCCTCCTAACATCTATATTAGTCTGGCAAATAGCTGGAGATGGAAGTCATTAAGTAATGACAAACACTTGAGATCCAGACCCCACCACTGGTAAAACAGTCATGGTAATGCAAAATGTATTATGCTATAAACTTCATAGGTTTGTAGCATGCATATTTAAGATCTGTCACTATATATCCCCCCTAATGTTAGGCTTTTTCCACATGTGATGCTCCAAGAGGTGGATGGGTCGGGTCACAGTTTTGGAGCCTGACTCTCCCTGGGAAAGGACAGCTCACATATGGCAACCACTACAGTGTCTGTCAAAGAGTCACAACTGTGCCACTGCTAGGCCAGTTAATGGGATGTTACCCATATCCATATGTTATCTGTGAATATGAGTATTATATATGTTTGTATTGTAAATCTGAAATACCTGTATAGGGCATGTGCATAGTAAAGTACTGTTGCAAATGTGTGGGTTAAACTGCATGTGATATATTGAATTAATAACATTCAACTGTACAGTGTTTTGCTGGACAATATTCACAGTTGTGACTGATATCTGTAGTCACATACACATATACTTGTATTATGTCTGCTATATTATTACGTTATCAGTATTTATTTCCCTGTTATCACCCATTGATAAGGACCATTGCCCAGACGTCCTGGTATAACAGGTTGAGATGTATGCTCGAGCTGCAAGACTGTATATACAGTGTGCCATACTGACATAGAACACAAATCTATACCAGGTATCCCCTGAGCATGTGTATGTATACGTATGTTCAGCTGAAAGGCACAGAAGTAATAACATGGGTCACAAGCAGTCTGGAAAATAGGTTGTGCATGTTGCACGTATGTATAATATCAGTATGATTGAGCTGCAAGACTGTATATACAGTGTGCCATACTGACATAGAACACAAATCTATACCAGGTATCCCCTAAACATGTGTATGTATACGTATGTTCAGCTGAAAGGCACAAAAGTAATAACATGGGTCACAAGCAGTCTGGAAAATAGGTTGTGCATGTTGCACATGTGTATAATATCAGTGTCACTGCATACAACAAAATAAAATATGTACAGCTACTTATTGTTGCAGTGCCATGACACTGATATGGGTACTACAGTAGGCATGATTATCAGGTAGTAATCAGAGACGTATACAACTGTGTTATGACCCACTGTCCATGCCTACCACTAACAGCTATATCAACACCCATATACACTGGATATCCAAAGTGTACACACCGCTGTTGGAATGCCAGGTTTGTGTGCTATATGCCAATGAGACCACAGAAAGTAATTTCATAATGTTTCTCACCTCAAATGTGACCCATAACCTGTACAATTCCATTGAAAAGGAAACAAGGCTAGTTTATGGAAGGTGAAGTGAAGATGTGACATGATGTTAGAGTACAAACCAAGACAAATGGATACTGTAATAATCTCAGCAGTTGTTTACACAACATATCAGTTTAAGGATGTGCACACACATTCACCTGGCTCACTGTACTGAGTATTATTTCCCATATGTGTCCACAGGTCAGATTATGTTCTCTATTGAATTGAGCAGGCTATAGCTCACATTACAGGTGAGGATTGTGTTGACATGAGCTTTTGTGGGTCCATGTTTCAATTGCACAAATACCATGCATTGTAACAGGGGTGTGTACACTTTATATCCACTGTAGCTATATGAAATCAGCAGTACCTGACCTGTGCAACCAGCCTCCACCAATGATAGAGTAATCTCCCTTGGTGGACAGCAGCAATACACAAAGCATATAATAGGCTGCTATAGTGGCTGTACAGGGACACATAGGTGCAAACCACAACTTGGAAGCAAGTACACTTCTATCTGAGCAAGCATGTACGTTCACAGGTGACTTCCTGTAAGGCTGACTATGACTATAAATGTTACATAGCCACACCACCAAGGCCAACTGCAACAATGTCTCCACATATGTACTCAGTCTCAGAGGAAGTAACACAATTCAACCTATACTGGGGTAAAGCACACCTCAAACACACATGCCATGGATAAAGGCAACCTGGATCAGACAGCTTAGGTAGGAATAGTGCCACCCTGTCCACAACATTTGTATAAGGGGATATGCACATAATCCACACCCCTGCCCACATCAATGGAGAGCATGTACATAATGCTGACTGATGGCAACAATAGCAAGTCTCCATGGGGCATGAGAACATCACAGTCTTCCTCCTACATGAACCCAGGCATGTGCTCACAGCTCCATCACACACTACATTCAAACAGAGATTTGCCAGCATCTACACACCATCCATATGGAAGATGGCCACTGCCATCCCTTTGCACAGAAATGACTGGAGATTAGTGGATTATGCCATTAAGTGTCCAACAAAGGGGGAACTTGACAGGTCAGGCGTGCAATGCAAGATGCCAAAGCCATGATTGCTTACAGTGTTATGGCATAGTCTGGATGAGTTGCAAGTAATATCCACTGTTGATGTGCAAGTGGACAACCGTATGAGGTCCTGTGACCATTTATCCTGTTTATGTCTTTCAGGAAATATGCAATATCCATGGCTCCCCGCCTTCACCAACATAGAGAATGAGACCATTATACAACATCTCATACAACATCCCAGCATCTTATTCAGCCACAGAGCCCAGTATCTGCAGGAGAGAACTGCCTTGTGGAACAAGCTTATCCACAGGGTAAACGATGTTGGCCTGCACAACCAATATTATGAGCAGTTGCAGCATCGTTGCACAGACCTCTTCTGCCATGCCCGTCAGAATGCTTCTGCCATTGCGAGGGACCAGCTAGCCACAGGTGGGAGTCAGGCCATCCAGCCCCCCACTGACACATGCTGAGGAGTTCCTCACCAGCCTTGGGGCACCCGCCCACCAGACATGCCAACAAGCTGAAGACAGCATTGTGGAAGTGGGTGCCACTCACACAATGGACGAGGAGCATGCAGGTAAGGTCCCAGTGCACATTATTAGAACATTGTTGCTTATCCATTTCTATCTGTAAAGTATCTACATGCATATGTCAGACAGGAAAGTCTATTGCTGGAGTGTAGTAATGCACAGATGTGCATAATCCATAGTATTGGGGTTTGTACTGTTGATGTGCTGATATGCTGCTTCCACTCTGTACCAATGCCACAGGTGTGGCTACTGACATTATTTCTCTCACACAGCTATTTAGGTCCCTCTGGTATACAACTGGGACAGCAGCCTGTAGCTGGTGACTATGGAGTTGTTATGTTCAGGTTTGCCAATACACTGCCCATGTTAAAGCAATGCTATTTGCCATGCACACATTTAACACACTTACCCATAATGCATGCTGTACATGTTCATTTATGTTGCTGTTAACTGCAGTGCATCACAGTGGTCACCATGGTGGCATATCTGAAGGGTATGTGCGAGTCTTGCAGTATACCTCACAACCTGTCAGTGCCAGATGTGTGGACAGAGATAACCAAAATCGTGGGACAAATGGCCTACAGTAGGGACATGTATTAAACATTACTCTTATATAGTGGATACAACAGTGTATACACCACTATTACAATGGCATCTGTTTCTGATATATACAATGGCAGACCACAATAACACATTTCACACCTTTTACAACCTGTAATGTGATCCTAACATGAGCAATGAATGTGTAATAAGGAAACCTATGTTAGTTCAACAAATATGGGGAATACAAACTTTACAAAAGACTGGAAGCATATGTGTGCACACACTCCAAATAACATATTGTGGAGACAGGTTGTGATGTACTGACAGCATTCACTCTTCTTGAGTACACACCTGCCATCAAGTACAGAGCCTTAATGTCACACCAAGTAATGGTCTGCTGTCTAAGAAGTATGTCCATGACATTTGTCCAGTCGCCTGCAACACAGGCAGCCATGATTTGCACACATCTTACAGACCATAAAATGGATCACATATCCGAAAGGTAGCAGTCAGGAGTGGGAAAAGTAACCTTACCTCACCATTGCATATACCATGGCAAACAGTGTAGACAGTCATCTATGGGTGTATGTAATATGGCACAACAGTGATGTAGAAAATACACTGATGCCCATCCAAACCAGATGACAAAACCTGTTGCAAACCGGTCATGGAGGCTGTCAAGAGACATCAGCAACACTAAAGGAGTTGCAGGAATGTCTACCAAGTACTGCCTGTGCAGTATCTGTGTCGACAATTGCCTGGATTCAGTATAAGTGTGGCTTATGGGTTAGGGTAATCAGACGGAAAGTTGTCCCACATGAAACATCATCCAGGGCTCTATACAGGTAGCCTAAGCATAACATCAAGTCTCCCAAAGGCATGTGTTGCAATGTGGGATGGTGCCATGAGACCAAGGCTATCCATAAAGATACATATGTTGCATAAGCAGCACCTCACTCCACCTCAGGGCCACCATTCCCAACATTTAACTTGCTGGTGCCAGTGTACACCTTTAGGGTTGCTGTTCATTAGCTGGTACTAGGCTGGTAGACATGGTGGTTGGAATTTGGAACACTGCAAAATAACACTCATGTGTGGCCCATAGCTGTCAGGCATCTGCAATAAGGGTGGGGATGGGGAGGGGTGTCAGCTTGGAACACAACAGTGAACTGAAACATACATCCAAAGCTAGCTAAGAATGGCTGTATCTGAACACAGTTAAGGTTATGAATTGTATAGAAACAACTGTTGAGCAAAATCACCTTTATCAAAAAACAAAGCTTTCAGGTATAAAACCCTTTCTCAATGATTAACAAAAGGTACATTAAAATCATCTGTTTAAATACAAGCCCAAGACATCATATGACCCGCAGCCAAGATCACATGATTAATTAAATATAAATCTTTCTTAAAAAAACTTTCTTAAAGAACTTACAAAATTACATATTTAACACAAATGCATATATAAACAAATCCATGACATATACATATGAAATACATAAACATATATACATACACACACACACACACACATATATATATATATATATATATATACATATATATGCATACATACATGCATACATACATATATATATACCTAATACACATTCACTTTAGCCTTGTATGTTGTATCTTAACCAAAATTGGTTTTAATGAAACACTAGCATTCAGACCTGGCAAAACGTCCGCTGACAACCTCACAATCCACTCATATTCCTTAAGGTCCAATAGATTACACAAGTCCCCACCTCTACTAGGCACATTAATACTATCAATGACCCTAAACTTAAACTTATGGGAAGTCCCATAACATATAATGTGTTTAGACAAGGCATTAGTTTCACTCCCCCTCCTTATATTAGACTTATGTTCTATAATTCTGTCCTTAAATTTCCTTGTGGTTTTTCCAACATAATAGGACGGACAGATTTCACACGTTGCCAAGTAAACAACATTACTTGTTGTGCAAGTGGCAAAACAGCGAAAAGTAAATACTTTCTTAGAAACTGGATGAGTGAAACTATTCACATGATTTAAAACACCATATTGTTGCTTAAAGATATCTACGCAACAACTGCAATTATGGCAACAGAAGGTACCATTCCTCAGCACACTACGTGAAATAGGCCTAATGCTGTCAAAATCCTTATATGCCAACATACTCTTTATCGTCCTCATATTCCTGTAGGTAAACTGAGGTTTATCACCCACAACTAACCTAACATCCTCCTGCGTTAAAAGAACTTTCCAATATTTCATCACTATACTTCTAATAGTATATGACATAGAAATATCTTTAAGCAACAAGATGGTGTTTTAAATCATGTGAATAGTTTCACTCATCCAGTTTCTAAGAAAGTATTTACTTTTCGCTGTTTTGCCACTTGCACAACAAGTAATGTTGTTTACTTGGCAACGTGTGAAATCTGTCCGTCCTATTATGTTGGAAAAACCACAAGGAAATTTAAGGACAGAATTATAGAACATAAGTCTAATATAAGGAGGGGGAGTGAAACTAATGCCTTGTCTAAACACATTATATGTTATGGGACTTTCCATAAGTTTAAGTTTAGGGTCATTGATAGTATTAATGTGCCTAGTAGAGGTGGTGACCTATTGGACCTTAAGTAATGGACATTGTGAATATGAGTTGTCAGCGGACGCTTTGCCAGGTCTGAATGCTAGTGTTTCATTAAAACCAATTTTGTTAAGATACAACATACAACAAGGCTAAAATGTATATTAGGTATATATATATATATATATATATATATATATATATATATATATATATATATATATATATATATATATATATGTATGTATATATATGTATATATATATATATATATATATATATATATGTATATATATATATATATGTATGTATATATATATATATATATGTGTGCATATGTATATATGTTTATGTATTTCATATGTATATGTTATGCATTTGTTTATATATGCATTTGTGTTAAATATGTAATTTTGTAAGTTCTTTAAGAAAGATTTAATGTAATCATGTGATCTTGGCGTCATTGATGATGTCTATGTATTTAAACAGATGATTTTAATGTACCTTTTGTTAATCATTGAGAAAGGGTTTTATACCTGAAAGCTTTGTTTTTTGATAAAGGTGATTTTGCTCAACAGTTGTTTCTATTTTGTTCATGTTCAGCAGTGTTGGTTGCCAAGGTTATGAATTGTGCCAGACATAGCCCAGACTCTACAGCAATAGTGAAGCCACTGTGTGACCTCCAAGGGCTGTGCACATGAGCTGACCTTGCAATCTGGCAGAGTTGGATGATCTTTGTAGGGCAGACAGACCACATAATGCCAAGTGAAGAAGGGTCATGCTAGTATAGCCCTTCCAGGAATAGTGATGGCTGTAGTTCACTTAACTGGTGCTTCAACAAACCATTGTGTTAAGGGTGTGCACACTTATGCAACCCACATATTGTATGCATCTCATTCAGCCTCTCCACGACTAACACATTTGTTTGATACTGCATTGGATTGCACAGGTCATATGTGACATATCAGGTATGTGTAATGTTAACAAATGCAGTATTGTGGGCCCATTGCATATCGTAGAAAAGGCTGGCATGTCAACAAGGGTGTGTACACTCCTGATATCCACATTAAGCTTTGAAGGTTGTCTGTGTAATCAGATATTATTGCACATACATGCACTGCTGATTATGAGATCTGCAAATCAAAGGTCAGGCATATACTATTGACATCCGTCCACATATCATCCCAGTTATGTGTCAGACAAACGCATAGGGGCTGTGAGCAACAGAGCAAACATAACTTCCAGACATCTACACATTCAGCAATGGTCTGTACACATGTGAGGTATGGTGCACAGTACATGCCAGTGTGCTGTACAGGTGCACAGCAATAATGTGTGCATGGGTGCAGTGTGTGCCAGAGGAAGGGGCATCACATACTAACACAACTCATGCATCACAGAGATGTATAATGTTGGTAACAAGGATAAAGAATGGCTGCATTGCATGCTGTTGAGTGCCATCTGTCATGCATGCCGACTGTTGGGTAATGTGAGGTCTGTGTAATATCTTTGTGCCACCTCACCTGTAAGTGTGTGTGTGTGTGTGTGTGTGTGTGTGTGTGTGTGTGTGTGTGTGTGTGTGTGTGTGTGTGTGTGTGTCTGTGTAGATGTAAACCATAATGTACACGTCTTAATTTACATTTCTTGTCTGCCCCTCACAGGTGGCAAGGTGTGTCAGGGTCCCTCCTGCAAGCAAACTGATGTTAGTGTCCATACAGATTCTGACAATGATGATAGGCATATTGAGGCACAGGCAAGGTTGCCAGGAGCTAAATTTGTGCAATTGGTTGGCATCCCACTTTTATCCACCCCATCCCCGCACACAGTCACAATGCCCACACATACCCCATCATCAGTGGCCATAGATGAGGGACAGTTGGCAGGTGGTGGCATGGGACAGGGAAGTGTTGTGACTATGGCAAGTGTGTCTGTACACAGCAGACATAGCCAGATGACCGGCGAGGTCTCACACAGGCAAATGTACAGGGGTGCTCGTAGGAGGGCTGCTGGCCATCATTCCCCTGGCAGAAGTGCCACAGCAGGTGTCACCAGATGTTTGTTTTGGGCCATCATGGAGGCACAGGCACATATGGAACGTTACACCAGAGATAGTTTGAGATACCAGAGGGTTACAGTTCCTGCTGTACGCGATTATATCCATGATCATGTAGATGCCCACTGTTATTTTGCAGATGTCATGGATAGATGGTTGGGTAAGATGGTGGGAATCCACGACCATGTGGTGTCTGTGATAGAGCATGTGGTGGGATTAGGGCATTGGCCACGTGGAAGTAGGTCACCAACACCAACAGGTGGGGGTCTATGTGGACGTGCAACATCTCACGGCTGCTCCCATAGAGGCAGTACCAGCACCAGCACTGCAGGGGAGTGTTGTCCACACCACAATGCAGCAGATCACGTGCACGTGGTTCTGGTTAGTCTCAACAGGGATGCGGATCCAGCAGACAATTGTCATCATCAGGGGAGAGTACTATATCTTTGTCTTTGCCTGGTGGTGCCCGTGCAACCCCTGGCAGGCACAGTTCCCATGTCCATGGCCAGAAATGGGGAACTATACATCCTGCCATGTACATTCCACAGTTGTCCAACATACCCCTGTATAGGGCATCCACATGGCAGAACTGTGTGCATACATACACACACACACATCACCAACACAGCTAGGGCACCTCCATACCTACACACATTTCACATCTGCACAGGCCATTTAATAAAGAACCCCCTGACCTACACACCTGATGTCAACTAAATGGCTCAGTCTAGGCCTCTGGCAAACCCAGATACATCACAAGATGGGTTGCAAACTGGCTAAGTGACAGAACCCACAGGGTCAGAGTTGCTGGAGCCATGTCAGACTCAAAGCCTGTCACAAGTGGTGTCCCACAGGGATCAGTCCTGGGTCCACTCTTGTTCGGCATCTACTTTTCTGAAGTACAAGCAAACACAGGAGGGTTATGGCTGACAAAGTTTGCAGATGACTGCAAACTGCCCATAGTCGAAAACACATCCGACACAGATATCCTTCAGAAGGGCCTCACAGAAACGGATAACTGGTGCCAGAGCCATGGCCTAATGTTAAATGCCAAGAAATGCATAGTCATACCTTCGGAAAACAAGGTTACCCCTAGCTACCATATAGGTGGCAATCCACTGAGCACAGAAGAAGTCATCAGGGATCTGGGGACCCAGGTTGACAGTAGCCTTCGCTTGACACTCATGTTGCTAAAGTAGTTAGGAAAACCTTCTACATTGCCCACCTGATCATGAAGGGATTCACATCTAGATCAAGGAGGTCATCGTCCCCTGTACTCATCACTCATTAGAGCTATGATTGAGTACAATGCCCCATTCGGAATGTATCTGACCCGACACCTGCAGCAGCTGGAAAGGGCCGCAAAGTTCCTCACCAAAAGGATAAAGGGTCTCAAAAATATGTCTTATGCTGCCCGACTGAAAGAACTCCAGCTCTATTCAGTCTCATACCGCTTGCTCAGAGGTGACCTGTGCCTGACATATAAGGCCATGTCAAACCCTGATTTGATGAATATGCTTCACCTCAAAAATCTAGATCCCTCAGAACCACAAGGCGGGAGACTTAAACCTTGACACGGTTATTAATAGAGCGTGCTGGAGGGACAGATTCATCACCCAGAGACTCCTATGCTGTGGAACAAAATCCCCTACATGTGAGGCAGAGCACCTCGCTGGCCTTGTTCAAGAGGAATCTTGACCAATGGATGGGGATCGCAGATATACCCCAGGGATTACTTCAGTGTCACTGCTTGACAGAGGCACAGCAAAATAATAGGCATAGTTTTATTCAAACTAAAGGGGTGGCGAAAGCCAAATAACTATGGGCTAGGCTTATAAATGCCCTTGGGCAGATAGCCTAGTACGAACCTATGAACCTATGAACCTATGAACCACACCATATCCTGTGCATATGATGATACCTGTGCCACATCCCTATCATCCATAACATCGATGCAGGGACATGCTAACATGGTTCTGATGCACAGGATGAATGTACTAATGTTTAGCAATGTACTGCTGTTTAATGTGTTGTCAGCTAGAATGTTTAATGCTTACACATCAGGGTGTATAGCTGTCCAGCCATGATGCATTTTAGCTGTTATTAACACTGACTGATTGTGGTCTCCATAATGTATTCTATTTGTGTTCTAGGTGTCTGTATGTGAGGAGGATGTTGGTCTGCTGTCTTTTCCTACAAGGTGTGTGGGACTGTAGTAACACATTGACTGTGTCATATCCCAGGTACAGCTGAACACAAGTAGCAGGTCTGTATAACAGTTACTGCATGTGCCACATGGCTGATAGATCTGAGGGGGTTTATACAGGTGAGTGCATGGTGGCAGATGTAAGCAGATCTTGTACAGTGGACAATGGTAAGTGTACTGGGTGGCACACACCAAATGTTTGTGAGTAACACACGCACACACAGAGGCTTTTGTGTTGATGGAATACACAAAGAATACTGTTCACATGGATGTACTTTATTTTGCAGAGAACTCATTTTGGCCTATGTTAAGTCCACCAAGACCAAATTGCCAAACATCGCATCAGTAAATAATCGGTCCACCAGATTTAATGTCAGTAAAAATGATACTGGCAGGGTATTTGTCCTTTCCCCCAATGTAGTGCAATCCTGGAGGTGGTATACATAGGTGTGCTGATGTGGGTAGCACAGCCCCCCACTTCAGAGGGTGTGCGGTGGTGTAGAACCACATATAGTGTGATTAACAACTACTTAACTGTACACTATTATCATTAACATGAACTGTGCAGTATAACAACACAGTAAGCTGGGGGATACACACAACAGTAACCCCAATGTGGGTGGCTGTGCCCACAACAACCACACCCAACTATATATACCAACTCCAGTATTGACGTACAGCTGTACAGTTGGGAAGAGGGCATTTACACATCCACTACTAGTTTTGATGGAATGCATTTCCACAGGATGATTGCTTTGAAATGTTTCCTTTTGCCAGTTTGTTCTCAGACAACTGATCTCCTGGAAAATATATTATCTGCAAACTGAGGTAGATCCCTTCACATACACACGCAGTTACTTGCAATACTGAGATTAGAACCCATACCTAGGCATGTCTTGCCTTAATTGTACACACCACAGAGCTTATAGGGTGAGGTGTGTCCCGAGCTTCCTATAAAGTGAAAAGAACACCGGGCCTTGTACAGTCTGATAATGGGGGATGTACTGGGTGTTAATGGACAATACATATTATAATATACTGTCATATACACATTGACAAACACATACAGTCATAGACACATTTGACAGACCCGGGTTTAGAAGTGCTGACTACCTTGTCAGTGAGTCCGTACTGTTACAGAGTTCTTGCACACAGTACATGCATCATTGGGATGAAGAGTGTTATCAGTTACCTGTATGGTTGATGGTGAGATTTTTCCTCATACAGTGGACCCTGGGACATGTACTGGGGATACCATGGTGTTAAGACAGTATACCCAGCACTCCCATGCGTCATTGGATATTGTACCCACTAAAACCCATGATAATGCTCTAACATACCCATAACCACACATTTATCAGGATAGCAATACAAACCCTTGTCTATCTAATTATTGCTACTACAGGGATATGCATTTATTGTGCATACCACAGGGATAGTTGAGTGAGGGTTTTGTCATGGCTGTTCTAATGTCAGCAACATCACCATCCCTTATAATATATGGCAAGGTTTAGTATATTTGAAGAATGTGGCCTCAGAATTCTGTCTCCTACTAATATGCACACACACACACACACACACACACACACACACACACACACACACACACACACACACACACACACACACACACACACACACACACACTCACACACACTCAGAGGATAACCCACGCCTATCTACCCATTTGTAGATCAGTGTTATGCTGGTACTGCAAGCTCCAGGTAGTCCATAGGGTGAAGAGTGTCACAAAGTACATTCAATGTGAATTACATCAGCAGCCATTTCTCAATATAGTGATGGGGGGGGTGCAGTGGGTGAGAAGGCACTCAGAGTATTTTCAGCTACAAGTTTACAAACACACAAACCCTGTTATACTAAGTAATTCACACAGAGACATTTGTTAGTACTGAGGACCATAGGTGCAGGTGTTCCTAGGTGTGTACCAGGCTAATGTCCATGGAGAGATGAGAAGAGTAGGGCATGTGAGTACACTGGTATCATTCCACCTGACATTTGTCAACAGGCCATCTATCAAGTAATGCCACTTGAGTGATCCACAGGGTGACAGTTACATTCAACATCCACTCATCTGGCTTTCTCTTGCAGAGGGCCAGTGAAGTGCTCCAAATGACATGTATGCAACATATATTGCATAACATGGCCAGTGTCCAGATTAGGGACCTGCACCCAAACATGTTCTGTTGACTGTGGTAGTCTGGTTGAGGTATTCATAGCATGTGGTACACACAGAGTGGGGTTTCCTAGCTGTGGCATTCATAACACAGCTGGGCAGACATGTCAGTGTCAGTCAATCAGAGATTGCCTGTATGCAGCCAAGATGAATACCTGACATCTGCACATCTGTACAGAGGACAGACATAAAGTAGAGAGTTAACAGGTTATGGATTAGGATGAATGTTGTGAAAGATAGACATCTGAAACAGATAGGTATGCCATTATTACATGACAGCAGTCCTCAATGACATGTCCTAAAATATAGTAGCCTACAGTTAATATCAACATATAAGATCATTATCCAATAGGAGAGACATAAAAACATACATCTCAAACACCAAGAACACGATAGTCAGTACTCAGAGCCCAGCTTTGCATGCAGGGGTGTATGGTTCCACTACTACAACCTGCAATCAACTCTTACTTGGAAAGGCACTATTAAAAGTAGTCACGTAATGCAACATTACATGCACATGTGACTGCATATGACCTGGGATACTACCCAAGTATGTAACACATACAAAGAGAAAAGATTGTGGTACTACCCATGCATAATCAGGTGTCCCATAAAGTATACTCACACCCCTTGCTACTGTAATGACAGAACATAGAAGCATGATATGTACATGAAATGAAATACACTTATTAAAGATGTCATTACCCTGCTATCTGATCAGACTGGAATGTGATCACTGGTTACTAGGGCTGGATTATGCTTAGCAGGTTTAGGCATTGCTTAAATGTAAATGGTATGCAGATTTACACACTGGTAAGCAAAGCCTGCAAGGTGTAAGCATGTCTCCTTTTAATCATATGTCAGCAGCACTTACCATCGTGCAAACCCATGCAAATCCACGCAAACCAGCTTAAAGCCACTTTAAAGCTCCTTAACCACCGTGAATCCATCAGCCCTTGTTCTGTCCAGCAACAAAATGAATAGCCCAGGCAGGTCTTCAGCCCATGACCCTGAACATTATAGTCACAGCACTTGACAACTAAGCCATCAGAACTATAAGAATGATGATTGTTTTTCAAATATATCATTCAGCACATGGACTGTATAGTAGTGAACAACTGCTTTGACTACTACAATTGTTCACTACTTGTTAGTGGAAATAGTGTGGTATCAGTCATGTGTTCATATCTAAAAATACACATAGATAAATATGGTGAGATACAGCTGAAAAGGACTATGCAATACTCATGTTCACACATAAAAAGGCAGAGCTCCTCACTAACTTTCTTCAAGAGAAACCTTGACGGGTGGATGAAAAACAGAAAATTTACCCTGGGGATCACTGCAGTGGCTCTGCTGGACAGTGGCGCAGGGAACTAATCTAAGGGGGTTGCAAAAGCCAACACATTCTGGCTAGGCTTATAAATGCCCTTGGGCAGATAGCCTAGTACTTACCTATGAACCTATGAACCTATGAACTTATGTATATATATATATATATATATATATATATATATATATATATATATATATATATATATATATATATACATACACACACACACACTGTATATATATATATATATATATATATATATATATATATATATATATATATATTATATATGCATATGTATAACATATGCCTAAATTCAGAATGTTACTAGAGTAACAGGGGTTGTGTCAACATACATGTTGTGAAGGAAGGTTCTCCTGAACCTGATATGAATGCCATCAGTTACTGACAGACATCATAAACTCATCATAGTGAAGAACCACACAAATCACAGTAATGATCCTGTGGAATACAGCACATATATGAGCAATAAATGTGGACAGTCTGAAACAATCTGGTTAGTCGAGAGGTATACACAGAACACCTTAGTGCAAAAAATGTGGACCAAGCCTGGCAAAGGGGATGTTTAAAGCCATGAAAATTGGGATATATCACAAATACTGGAGTTGATAGGCTCACACAGTTGATGCCTTCAGACCTTCCTGTCTGTCCTAACATATATTAACTTTTGGAGCACAGGTCCCAAGACCACATACTTCCCACTAGTCAGTGATATACATCTTCACAGCATCCCACTGCTTTGTCAGTAATATACAACACATATGGTGGCCAGGCAACAGTACATCTGACAAATATCTGTACATAACATCACACTAGGGTATATACACTGAACTGCTAGACATGTCACCAAGCACTGTATAAACTACAGGCAGACTGGCACGACACTATCCCTATTTTCCTTTGGGGGAATACACATGTGATTGCAAATATAGCAGGCACTGCAGACATGTAACAGCATGAAGTAACAGACACCAGTGTGAAAGTGCATACCCACAACAAATCTCAACACCAGTCACAGTGGCATAATGATAAGCCTAATTAATAGTATGGACTTTGTGGACAAAACTCATCATCATATTTGCCACTCAGACATTAACCCTACATCTACTGGCCCAATTCACAGTGTAGTCTGATGCATGACTGTGGTATGGGACATGTCTCAGTCTGGCCCTACAAACATGTAAGCTGATAGGGTACCAGAAACTGGAGCAGCATGCAACATCGGGTAGAATAGGACCAAGAACACTGACACCTACCCCAGTCTGTACACAAGCCAAATAACATAGTCACAATACACTGCTACACAATACTGACACTCTGTCAACAATCACCATTAGTACACAGACCTCACTACTTTACAAACTACAACAGAATGTCCAGGTTCTGTCCTCAAATATAAGGCCTCCTATACATAACATGTCTGGCAGTCTGATATATCACTAGCTTGATATCAGGAATTATGTCAATAAATAATGATATACTGTACATATCCACCTCTTAATGCATGACATATGGACAAAGGGTGACAGACCTGGGGGACAGAGGCACAAAGGCAGGGCCACTATTGACATATTACTGCTATAAACTGAGAAAACTGCTGGTGTAACATGGTTTGTTGTAACATGTCTCTTCTGATGGATATGAAGTCAGTAACACACATGGATGTTACCATTTACTGACTGCAGTCAACAGAGTATACTACTGCATTTATAAAGACAGAAAATGTGTGAGTAACACACCGAATCTAAGACTCCAAACTCTGGCCAGTCTGCAGATAGCCCTACAGGTGAGAGTTTTCTCAACCACATAACACTGTCATGCCAGACTTTACGTTATGCGGGACATCCATATCCACACAAACCATGTTAAACCAACAATGCTTCATATGTAGAACCATAATACTTACATTCTGTCCCCATGTCCGGAACATCACCCTCCAGTTTGTTGGCCTGTCTCTACAGTATTTGTTGTAAGAGGCATTTCCAACTACCCTCTGTGATGCTGTCAGACACCCACATGAAGTCCTGCTTACAGTGAAGGGAAAGGGCCAGCACCCACATGAAGTGCTTATTTATAGGAGTGTGTTTCCATGTGATTAGCTATAGGAATGATACCACAGCTGTTCCACATGCAATTAGCAAGTGGAGGACTCCAATTTGTGCCCAGGCCATCAGCTGATCATGAGGATTATCTACAAATGTCAACCTGCTGCCTATGCAGAACAGATGCATTTTTCCATATCTATCAGACCGGGGGGGGGGGGGAACAGAGACTGAGACAGAGAGAAAGAAAGAAAGGAAGAAAGACAGAAAGAGGCAAGCATGTTTGTGTGTGATCCATCGGTGGAGAGTGGTCTCTGAGTATTATAAGGGTTGCCTATATTGTTCACTAATCCATACTGTCACATAGTTATTGCACATGGCAGTAGACATTTATGGCTGTGGATTGTCTACACCAACCTCTACAGTGTTTGTAACTGTTGGGCTTGTAATGTGGACATTGGGACATGTAGGTCCTCAATATAATAATGTAGCAAAACCCACACTGCAATGGATCCTGTTATTACACAATCACACCCCCACCCACACAGGATATTAATGACATACACACACACACACACACACACACACACACACACACACACACACACACACACACACACACACACACACACACACACACACACTTGCCAGTATTGAATTTCAAACCCCTACCTAGGGTATGTATTGCTACTACAGTGTTACAAATTTATCGCATGCACCATGGAGCTTATATGCTGGAAAGCTGTCCAAAGGTATCTTTGAAGGTGAATGACATCAGCAGCAGTGCTAAAGAAGGGGTAAGTAATAAGTGTGAATGTCCACAAAATCAGGTGTCATCAAAGACATGGGTACTCTCTCACACAAACACACACACTTTCCATGTCTGGGATTAGAACTCCTACCTAACTAGTATGCTACACTATGGTATTAAGCAGTTACTGCAAGCACCACTGAGCTTATATGTTGGAGAGCTCTCTAAAGGTATCTTTGAAGGTGAGTGACATCAGCAGCAGTGCTAAAGGAGGGCTAAGGGAAGAGTAGTAAATATGAATATCTGCAGAATCACATATCATCAAAGACACACACACTCTCTCACACAAACACACGCAATTTCATAGTTGCCATGTGTGGGATTAGAACTTCTATCTAACTAGTATGCTACACTACAGTAGTACACAGTTATTGCAAGCACCACGGAGCTTATAGGACTGAGATTTCTCAAAAGGTTATTTCAAGGTGACTGACATCAGCAGGAGTGTTAACATGGGCAGTGGGAGGAGCAGTGTGTGTGAATGGGGCATAAATCATTCCTCTGGAAAAACACACATACACTCAGATGCACACAACTTTACATTTGATAGGACTGAGTTTACAAATGCTACATGAATACTTATTTTTACTACCATGTTACACAGTTATCACAAGCACCACAGGCACTATAGAGCTGAGGGCTACCAAAAGGAATGTCTACAGTGATTGACATAAGCACATCATGTGATATTGGCCAATTGGATGTGTAGTGGGTGGGACAGGCCTTGTAATGGAATTATCTCTGTCACTGTCTGTCTCTCTCTCTATCTTCTCCACATCTCTCTGTGTGTATGTTTGACATATTATAGTCCGTTGGCCTTAGATATGTGTGAGTATTCCTATCCAATGTGTGTGAAGCATAAATGGTGTACAATTTGGGGTGTGTGCACAAACATCTGAAAATTACATATATGTATAGTCCACTGTATTGTCAGACATGGACCTCATTTCTCTATGTGTATGAGCATGCCCAATATGACCTTCTGTACTGAGTGCATGAATCCATTCTAGGTAGGGTTGTACTCCAGTCCAGGGTTTGGTGTTCTACACCCACAGCTACACCTACAGCTAGCAACCTGTTTCTGCAGGATATCTGTAGATAGGTTGACAATATGGAGTCACAATGGATGACAGTTAGGGGGATACTCTAACTATTGCTGTCTGTGCTGCTTGTGTTACATGGTTGGTGTTAGCAGATATATTCATACATATGTATTGTTTTATACTTTGATGTATTATGTCATCAACTACTGACAGATATAATTATTTGCTCACAGTAATTTACTGGCAAATATAAGATGAATGAAGCTGAGTCCAGTATTGTGGTCTGCAGCCTACACATTCTTCCAAACTCCTGCCATTCTGGAGGGGTAGCTACATACACTTGCTGATGGGTTTGTGTAAATGGTCCAGCACCTTGGTAGTATGATGGCTAAGGATCCCCTTCTTGTACATATATCAACTTAACAGAATGGCCATATCCTGTTGTGTCCGTACCTCTCAGCTGTACAGATTCACCCAGGTTACCAAGAGGCAGGGCTCATATATCTGGTCAGTTCCCCTTCACACTGTGGTTTGCAGGTTTTTAGACACCCATTAATGGGTTTGCAGGCAGAGGTGGTATGGGCACACATCAAAGTTTCAGACTTCACACACTCCATGACGTCCATGCTTCTATACCCCCCCCTGTTATTCTATCCTCTTCCTAGCATTATGTGAGTGATATATGAGATGTATCCCTATAGTTGGCCCTTCATCTCAGTGGTATTTATGGATTGGTCCACAGTTCTTGCAGTAGGGCATCGGGGGCATGCTACTGGGATTTGTCAACATAGCCTTGCATTTGTGTTCTGTTGACTGTGTTAGGTTGTTAGTTAGGAACCCATGGGATACCATACATTGGAACTACAGGTGGGGCACAGGCATTTGACAGAGGACTGTAGGCCATTTGGTAGTGATGCAGGCCATCTGTAGCAGGCCATTGCATTCTGTCACTCCTGCATTCCCAGGCTGTGAGCCAATAGATTCCCCTGGGGTGACAGGGTAAGTGTGCAAGGTGTTAATGGCAATACTTCCTGTCCATATTGATCCATTGGTCTGGAATCAGGCAGGATGCTGCTTACAGCTAGGGACACACCTGCATAGGGCACCTCTTCAGCATGCTGCATTCTGTTGGTATTCCCATAAAGAAGTGGGGTCAGACTGTACTCATTCCCAACAGTGAGTATATGACCTGTGATAAACCTGTGGCTGATGGTGGGGTGAGCTGAGTGCATGTGTGGTATGGCAGCTACTTGCAGATGACTCACAGATATACCTGGGACATTCCCCTTATGCTGTCTTGTGCGGGGACATAGGCAGTCTCTCATTACTTCATAACTGTGCCGTTTGTGGCCTGCCAGGGATTGGCCAGACTACACCAGTATTCCATACTACACAGACAACTAATGTGCTGCTAACCTGTATGTACAAATCTAAAGGTATGTGCAGCTGAAATTACATTTTATGCACTCTATCTAGAGTGCTTCCACCTGTGTACTGTGTGCATGTATGGGCCCACATTCAGGACATGTCCATCTTTCAGACAGTGACAGATATTGACATCTGGACAGTGAGTATGGGCGACTGCTGACATGGGTATTGCTAAGAAGCATTGTGGTTGGCACTGCAGTTGTCAGAACATGGCCCTGTCAACCACAGTACTGCCTATAGGACACTGCGACACAACCCTCCATGCCTACATGCTGACCACTTCCAGACAATATTGAACACATAACAACCTAAAATACAGACCCCTGCATATTGTACACATGTAACAATCTATCCTGTAGATTGGGCCAGCTCGGGTAATTTGTGCTCCACCGATATTACTCCTCACACTTACATGTTACTGCATTTCAACATAGGATTGTGGGAGGGGGGCACACCTGACAACTTTAAACATTTGCTATGACTGCACTGGTATTTCAGGTACTCTGTTGACTTCTATTTCATATTGTATTCTGACCTATCATTTAGACTGGAGGCATATCAGTAGAGTACAGATCTTAGGTTTTATTGACTTACATTTCAGTGTCAGACTTCTTACCCTTCAAAACTTACATACAACTGCAAGACCTGTTGTAGTCTGTCTGTGTAGGTCTGGAAGGGGCTGTTCAACATTGTCTTCAAATGGAGGCCTTAGCCCAGCCTTTATTTATGGTCATCTACACCTGTCCTGCTGGCTGAGGCTGGTGGAGGGTATGTGAGACTCACTGACATGCATGTATGTGTGTGTCCTATGGACACACACAGTTATTTGGGCCACCAATGTACTGCGGTGGGATTTGTTACCTTGTCTAGTACTGCCTAGTATGTTGACACCAGTATTTGTTATAGATTTCATGTTGCCCCTATAGGTGTCCACTATCTGCTGCCATCCCATTCAGCCACCCAATTCCCTCGCATGCTCGCATCCATACCATAGATACCACTATCAGAACATACTACTCCATTCAGTAATTGATATTAAGGGTGACTTACCTTGTGGCTAGGCCAGTATTGAGGATGGTGCTGGAGGGCTGACTATGTCGGATGCACATAGTGCACTCCCTATACATGGTAAAGCACAGGTAGTGTTATGTTTGGCATCCCTTTTACTGTATGTGTGAGTCAGAGAGAAGTGTAATTCCCTGCGTCCCTACCATGACAGTGTATGTGCTATGTGTTGCCTCTTTGCCAAGGCATGGGCATACTGGTGATGCCTTCTTTTGACTACATGGGTAGGCTCAGGTATATCCTCCTCCGAGTCACTCTGTGCCTGTGATGGGTTTGGCAGTGGTGGGGGGCTGTGTGGCCTTGCACTGTGCTGTTCCTGCTGCAGCTGTTTCTGCAGAATCATATTGTGTTGCATGGCACATACTATGAACATTTGTGTACATGTAGCTGGAGAGTACTGCAAGGCTCCACCAGATATGTCCAGGCAGTGGAACCATGACTTGAGCATCCCAAACACACACTCTATTATGATTCTGGTTTGTGTGCGTGTGCCTCATTATGGAGTTCTTGTTCAGTTGTGTGTGCATTTCTGAGGGGTTTCATCAGACACGGCTCCAGTGCGTAGCCAGCATCCCCCACTAGGTGGCCATATGGAATGTCCCCACTGGCAAATGACTGGTACAGCTGTGTCATATGCCAGATGTGGGAGTCGTGATAGCTTCCAGGGCTGCCAGCACACACATTCAAGATAATGCCCTGGGCATTGCACATGACCTGGCAGTTGATGGAGGGGAAGCCCTTGCAGTTTATGTAGAGCCTACCCCTCTCACCAGGTGGTGCTTTGATGTTTATGTGCATCCAGTCTATAGCACACACTACCTCAGGGTATTTTGCTATTTGGTGGAAGAGAAGTATATTATTGATTAACTCCTCACAGTTGTTGAGGAAATATATGGGTTCACCGGCATGTGTTGACAGGGCATCCAGGAACTGGTGGATGCCTGTGAGATCCCCATGATATCCCCAGTTGCCCTTTGAAAGGTACCTGTGGCTAGTATTCTTAAGCGTACACATACCTTGATATCCACTTTGATGGATTCCCCTCTGTTGGTTCTGTGTGTGAGGTGGGGCTGGCACAGCTTAATAATTTGCTGTAGTATGTCCTTGTCCACTGTATAGTGTTCCACTATCTCCAGCTTATGTAGCCCCTGGTAGGTTACCCTGGGTCTGTACACTCCCCCCCCCCTCACTGTGGTATGATCATCAGGATTCACATCCTCACCACCTCCGGCCTCTTGCACATATTGATGTATGAGAGCAACAGCAGCCCCTAACATTTTATTAGTTTTGTCAGGTAAAATTTCCCTGTCTGTGTACACCAGAGGTGTAGAGTTAGTGGGAAAAACAGACTGAAAGGTGTTTGCATAGTTTATAGTAGGGTGCTGGGCTGCTGCCTGTGTAATTGGCTGATTGTGATACATTTCACCTACCAGCTATACTAGTTCTCCTTGTTGCCTTCCTACTGCTGTTTTCCTTTCCCATTGCCTTCCTGTTTAAGCCCCGAGGAGCGCTGCACATGCCCAGTGCTCAGATGTGAACAGTGTTGCTATTTCCTCATTTTTTTTTTAAACCTGCCACTTAGGCAATGTAAACACTACTAGGCAGCATCAGACAACCCCCTTCCTTAGCTTTGCTTAGCTAAGGGCAAACACATGCCACATAGCTCCAATAAGCTTACAGCATGCATGACCCACCCCCTTATGAGGTCATCCACCTCTTATACAATGATGTTGCTGCACCTACACAGCTGGGTGCAAGCTAACACTGAAAGGAAATCTTTGATTCAGTATCAGTCCCCTCATTTACATAAACCGGAATGCTAATTCATGGTTACCAGACTCATACTGAGCCTTCCCCCTTAGCAACCACTATTCCCTGGTATTGTTGTCTTATGCATGCCATTGGCTATTATGGCAAAATGCTGATTTGGGTATAAAAACTTATTTCCTCCTTTTTTTTATTTTCGTGGTGGTCCCACTGCCCTATGATTAAAGGGCCAAGATCAGACAAAAAAAAAATAAATAAACTTGCTTTTTATAAAATTGCAACTATTTTTTATGCCAATGACCATATATTTGTCCATTGGCATGCCTACTACATTACATGTTTTCTTTCGAGCTGCCATGCCTCCGTTTTGTAATTTGCAGAAATTTATTCAGTTAGCAACTGAATATATTTCTGCAGATTACACTATTCCTGCACATATGTCTGCCTGCTTCCTGGATCAGTAATTCACCTCATTTGCATGGTTTTCACCAGCAAATGAGGTGATTAGCATATGGCAGTGATGTCTGTGCAGGAATAGTGTAGGCACGCTCGTTCACGTCTCAGGGGCTCATTCCTGGAATACTCGTCGGCCATATTGTGTGCAGCAGCTCTGACACTATTCAGACACTCTGTGCAGAACTTGCTGAATCTGGAGGCTTGTGTTTTTTGCAGTGAGTATCTGTTTTCTGAAGTCATTTCTGATGAAAGCATCATAAAACCTTTTTAATGCTAAGAAAGTATTTTTCCTTTGAGACCCATTACATTAGCCTTTGTGATTTTGTTTCAAGTGTCTCCATATCCTGTTAGTTTTATCCATAGTTTCTGTGTGGCTCTGCCTCCTGTTATGACTGTGTAGTACACACATGTGTTGCTGTCTGTGTGTCATTTCAACCCTTAGATATATCATTGCAAGACATGGGCCAGGAACCATCTGTTACAGGCAGACCTGGTAAGGTTGTTCACACTGTTTTTATTGTGCAGTACTGTTTAGCACACTTGTGCTCTATGATATTAATGTTGGCTTCTTCCTTAAACAAGTACATCTACCTATGTGTTCATCATCATGTGTCATCATATCCTGTTACTGTGATTCATAGTTGTGTGTCTCTCCGTCCTGTCATGGCTATGGATTCTACTCATGTCATTGTTTGTTTGCCATTGCATACTACAGGATCCACTTTACATAAGCTGATGTTCTCATCAACCAGGACTATGTACCTGGGAAGGCTTTCTGGATGTTTGCTACTGTTCACTATTGATAATTACATATGTGCCCTTCATGACTAATGTGTTCTTGTTCACTTGCACAGGCCATTTGCAATCAGACCATCACCAGTGCCATCTGGCATGTGTATTTTTTATTTGGTGTGAGTTATACCTCAGGTTTATTGCTATATGATGCCTTGTATGTGTTACTACTGAGAGATGTACATGTATTTTTTGCATGACAGTGTCATTTTAACCCTCACTACTGGAGGTGAAGTCAGAGTAGTACATGTCGGGTAGGTTTTATTACTTGTAATGACATTGCCTGTCATATGTGATTGATTTGAAACTGACATGACATATTTCTGTGATATAGGGTCCCTGAACCAGCCACAGGCATGACAACATTGTAAGGTAATCATTAGCAATGTTGTTATGCAGTTATCCAAATGTCAGTACTATGCTGCGTCTTTTGACTTCTATGAATGTACATGACATGTGTCATCTACCTCTTTTTGCAGCCCATTTACTACCTGCCTCCTCCAGTAGCCCATCCACTGATCCTGAGGTGGGATGTGATGTTTCTCATTCTGATAGTATAGCCAATGTCACTCAGACCACTGCATTTGGTACACTGTGTAGCCCAGAATGGGAGATACGTGGTTCATGATACAGCCTCCAAGAGGGAGGATAATGTGTCTGGTCCTTCTGATGATCTGGGGACATCAGATGATGGACATGATGATAATCTTGACCCACTGTTCCACAGAGAGTCTGATAATGATAATGAATCTTCCCATGATGGCCAACTACTGTCTGTTGGACTACATGTGGGAGTGTAATTGATGTTCATGGATGCATGTCAGTTGGTGCCTACTATTACATGCAAATGAACATTCATAGTGACATCATGAATCTAACCTGTACACACTTGCCCATGCCATTGATCATGTAGCAGACCAGCTGCTTGTGTTACACGAAGGTCAGGAGTACAGACATGGAGAGATCATGGCATCATTGCCAATATAGTATGACAATGTGGTATCTGTTGCATGCTCTGTTGAAAGCCTTGTTATGATGGTGCTAGAGCAGTGCCATAGTATGAACCCGGATGTTTTGTGCCCTAACTGTACTGAGCAGATTACTTCCAGTGGGGGGAGGCATATCCACTTTCAATAGACTCAAACATGGCCCTCATACATCAATGCCTTTGCTGCAATGTGCATGAATATCTGCTGTTGATCTCTCAACTGTGAGCCTAGCAGTCACATCCAGACAGATCTGTTGCACTGCTCTTCCTACCCACATTGTGTCCCAAATGCTAATCTTACCACATCAAGCTCCTCGGTACAGCACTCTGGGGTTAGTGCTTCTGGGTTTTGCAGGCCAGCCAGGACTGTGGTGTGACCCATCAACATGGGTGCCCTACACTATGTTAAAGTAACAATTATTTGTAAATCTAAATCCCTTAGAGCCACACGCTCGAGGGACTTGAATCTCAGCACAGAAATAAATAGAACTTACTGGAGGGACAGGTGCATAACCCAGAGGCTCCCTTCACTCTGGAATAGAATTCCAGTTCATGTGAGGCAGAGCACCTCACTGAATCTCTTCAAGAAGAATCTCGATAGGTGGATGGGGGATCGTAGGTTTGTCCCAGGGATTACTCCCGTGTCACTATTAGACAGAGGCACAGTAAACTAAACATTAAAAAGGGCACAGTATACTCAAATCAAGGGGTGATGTAAGCCATACAGAATCGGGCTAGGCTTATAATTGCCCCAGGGCAGATAGCCTAGTATGAAAATATGAACCTATTTGTTTACTGTGAAAGTCCGACTGGGACAGAGCTCATTTTCAGTGGAGGCCCATAGGGAAACACTCCAGACGTATGCCTTTGGAATATGAGAGGAAACCGGAGCACCCAGAAGAATTCCACATGAACACAGGGAGAACATGCAGACTGCACAGAAGACGACCCATCTGAGAATCAAACCAGAGACCCTCTTGCTGTGAGACAACAACACTAACTGCTGCACCAGTCTGCCACTCAATGACAATGACCAACAATGACAGATGATCTAATGTGTGTCCCGTTGTGTCATTCTGATGTCTGATGCCACAGGGTTTTTTTGATCACTTTTCTGACTTAGGTGACTAGCTGCAATTTGTGATATACAGTACCTATTTGATTTTGGTATATGTCAGTACAGATATTGATGACAGTAATGTTATATGTGACTATCTCTGTACTTCTGTGTTTGCATCTATTGCTAGGTGACATATAGCACACGGTTAATAGCATGTTATCTTTGTCATCCAGCATTGATTGCTTCATTACACATTTCCTTGTTGTCTGCTATTCCCACTTGCACAAGTATGCCTCTGTATGCCTATCTGTGTTACTTATGGCATTTAATATGGTACTGCACATGCCTCACCTTCAGTATTCTCTGCACTTCTATGGACCTGTTCTAATTTTTGATCCCCATGCTAACATGTAGTTCCCACGTGTACCTTCCCATATCTTACTGATTCCACACACATATATTTACCTATGTTGGTATATCTCCAACATTAATGCATGCTCCATATCTATTATATAGTCACTGTCAATGCTCAGCATTTTTTGAACGTATTCTTAACTCTAACTGCGTCATGTTGCAGCAATAACCTGTGCATCAAAGCATTGCCTTCTCTATGTCAGGCATGGGATGTGAGGTTTGCTTGTGCCTATTTTCTTTTGGCCAGTCCTTGGGATGTTTGTAATTACTCATGATGGTGTATGTTGTCTACTGTGTTTTACTACATTGTCACACATCAAACAATGCTATGTCAGTGCTAGTGTACAGCACCTGCTTTTCAGTTATGTTTGTGCTGATACATTCCCATACACTGCATGGGCTTAGATTTTGTGTAGTCCTGTCTATTTATCTCTATGATGATATCCTACCTTCCCAACAACACCTTCTTGTTATGCACACCTCCTGCATTCCACACATTTGCCTGTGGGGTCATCTTTGGTGATGTACATTGTAGAGAGACTTCCTGTGTAGATGTTTTCCTCTGTATACATGCAGATGTGTTCCTTGTTGAGTGCTGTGTATCTGTTCTTAATGGTATACCTTATGCTTCTCGTGTGTATGATGTTCAACATGGACAACTAATGGTTTCTTTCCATTAGTCATGCTCTGTGCTGCTGTTGTGGGGCAACATGTGAACATCGCTGTTTAGTCTATGTACATTTGTATGTGTGGCTTGTCATGACTCAAAGTTGTGTGTCAGATGCTGCCATGTTGCTTGAGCTAGAATATATGTCCACTCCTTCCATCACCTGCACCTATTTCTTCTCACTCCTGTGTCCTCCTGATCATCCCGTGACAGCTCTGATATGTCATCATCATCAGACATCTGTGGTTCTTGGGGTAGGTCACCCACACCTCCAGCTGACAAACTACCATCTTTTGCTGTTATCATGATGTATAGCAAGGCTTCTGGTATGTATTGTATTGCACCCTTGGATGTGTCTAGATACTGAATCTTGCTTGCCAGAAGCATGCTCAGTGGTATTTTGTGTCAAAGTGTGTGCTCTGCTGTATGCATCCTCAGCAGGGGTTGATGGGGCTCTGTACAGCATCATTAACCAAGGCTGCATGGATAACTGCAGTCACCTATTTGTAAGAAGGAGAAAACACACATTTCATCCTTATGCTTACTGTTGACAGCTTTAGATTTTGAATACATCATAGCTGTGGTCCTGTACTTACTGAGTAGTAGTTCCTCAGTGATTTCAATATGTTGGAAAGTGCCCCTCAGACAACTTTCCCTCCATATTGAAGCATAATGTAACATATGTGTTGCCATTATATTTGTAATGAGGCTGTCTCCTGAGCACACCACCTGACAATTGAGCAATGGCTACCCTTTTCTGTTGACATGCCATTCAGCATCAGGTACAAATGGAGTTCTAACTAGGACATGAATGCAGTCTATTGGATTGACGAGAAAGTGAAAGTTATCTATGGCATAGAACTGTTGCATGGCAATTCTGCTCTCCATGGGTGCTGCTGGGAAGTGGATCTATTCATTTACCTTGGTGCACACTGCTGCCAGAATTGTAAGAGGATGTGACTGGCAGCTATCTAGGACACTCCTATAATGTCTGCCATATGCCACTGAAATGTCCCAGAAGCCAGTATACCTAAACATAGGCACAGTTTTGTTTCTCTTGGGACTGGGATTCCTCTACAGCCTATGAGCATACATGTGGGGTGCCCACATCCTGCACATAGCCTGCACCAGTTCTCTGTCTAATCTGCATCTATCTATTATTTTCTTCTCAGACAACTGGTTTAACTGGATGCTTATCTGGCTGCCTTCTGGGATGCATTTGCAGATCCTACTATGGTTTGCAGTACCCCTGCTGTACTGCATTAAATGCTGGTTGGATTTTTTATGTAAGGTTTGCGGATTCTGCAGGATTCCCTATGAATATATGGAATATAATGGCATTAAGATAAAGCCAAGTGCTTTTTTGGCATGCCACTTGTGTTCTGGAATCCAACAGGCATGCACAGAGTTCATAATTATCCCACACTGAAATTACTTGGTCTTGTTTTAATGTAGGTTATGAAATTGTGTCAACTTCTGATGCATTGATATCTTCATTCAGCATGCTGTGCTGTCCCTAAGTCTGCAATTTTCTTTTGGAGTCGGCCCAATGTCTACTTTGAGTAATGATAAAATGAAAGAACAAGGAGGATTTAATGTCCTTCACAGTCTGACAGCATTTTCAGTATGGCACTTTCAGTGTTAAAAGTTCATGTGAAAGACTTCATGATATGAATACTGCCCCACAGCAATGAAGCATTTCCTCTGCAGCTAGGAAAATGTGCTGAAGGTGTTTCTTTTCTTAGTTTTATGTATTGGGGTTTATGTAAATTTATACCCTGCAATCCCTCAAATGCTCTCTGATGGTCAATTGGCATTCAGTTCATTGGTCCTCCTTTCCTCCAGCAGGATATGCCACAGCAGACTGCTTCTGGTTTGCTTTTGCAGTATAGTTAGCAACATGTGCTAAAGCTGATTTATTTGTAAACTGTACATGTTGAGCCACTGGGTAGTTCTTTTCTGTTTTTTGTCTTTTGAGGGAATATATATAAATATTCATCTTGCCATGCATATAGAGCTCCCTGGTGATTGACTGGCTTACTGCTGCCTACTCTCTCTCTCTCTCACTCCCGACCTATAAACTGCTGTGTCTGCAGGCATTCATACATTTGTTTTGTTTTCTCTATTAGATAGGTGATACCCAATGCTCATTGCACAGTAATTATTCTTATTGAACTGAAATTGTCAATTGCCACTTCATAGGCTCAGAGTTTGCTATATGAACTGAATGTGCAAAGTATTTTGTAATTAGAATAACCTCCAGACCATGCTCAGTGTAGGTTTGTTCACAGGAGAAGGCTTGGAAGTGGATAACATAGCAGTAAGGAGGAAGCTGGACATTCTATGTGTCCAGGAGACAATGTGGGAGGGCAATGCAGAAAAAAACACTTGGCTTGGAATCCAGAGTCTACTACTCAAGAGAATTGTGGGAATTGTGATGAAGGAGAGTCTTCAGAAGACAGAGAGGGATGTCATCAGAATTAGTGACAGACTCATGGCAATCAGACTCTAGTGTAATGATAGAGCAGCATTCATAATATTAGCCTATGCCTCAGAGCAGGGTTGTGATAGTGAGGAAAAGAGTGCATTCAGACAGCAGTTGCAGGACCTGCTAGATAAAGTAGGACAACAGGAATTGGTGTTGATAATGGGTGACCTGAATGCACATATCAGGATATGAGGATTGCCTGGGTCCACATGGGAGGATTAACAGGAATAAAGATGGTAAGGCCATTCTGGATTTCTGTCAGCAAATGGTTTGGGGGTAGGCAACACATGGTTCAAAAGACAGGCATTCATAAGATCACATAAAAAATGGCCAACATGAAACTCGGCAGACTTTGTCCTAGTAAAGAAAGGGCACTGGGGTAGAATCAGAGATTACAAAGTCATTCCCAGTGAAATGGTCAGCCCACAGTATAAACCACTGGTTACCACAATCAGCTGAAAGCAGTGGTCAGAGAAGGCTGTAAGGTCAACAGAGACCAGGCTGAAGGCCTTGAAGTTGACTGAAGAAAAAGCACATTTCAAGGAAATACTCAAGGTTCTAGCATCTCAAGAAGAAGAAATAGGTGAAGTTAAAGAAGAATGGCAGTGTCTCAAAACAGCATATGTAAGGGCTATAGAACAGATATGTGGTCAAGCCAGGTATGGAAATAAGGTACATAAGGAAAGCTAGAGGTGGAGTGCAGAAGTCTGGAATTCATCAAAAGAAAGAAGGAGTGCAGAAAAAAATGGGAGATAGAAAAGACAGACCAGGCTAGGAAGGAATACTGGTTGGCTAACAAAGAGGCTAAGAAAGGAGTTGCAATAGCAAAGAACAAAGCATCAGAGGCACTCTACCAGCTTCTGAAAAGTGACTCTGTAGATGGCACAAAGAAACTATCAGTTTGCAAGGCTACGACAGAAAGATAAAAAAGATAGTCAGACGCCCATCATGAGGGATGCCAGCATCAACCTGCTCATAAGTCCACAGACCATCAAAGGCAGATGGAAGGATACTTCCAGCAGCTTCTGAATGAAGAAAGCCTCACAGAAGCTGTACTGCCCCTGATACAGCCTACAGGGAGAGACAAGGAGGAGCCTAACCTAGAAGAATTAAGAACAGCACTAAAGAAACTTGTGTCAGGGAAAGCAGCAGGCTCAGCTGAGGTCACAACAGATATGATCTAGATGTTGAGTGAGATAGAGGAGAAATGGCTCCTAATGGTACTCATAGTAGTATGGAGAGACAGACATATCCCAGGTGACTAGAGAAGAAGCATACTAGTGACAGTGTTCAAAAAGAAAGGAGACATTCACAATTGTGGGCACTATAGAAGTATCATACTCCTATCTCTCTACATGAAGGTTCTGGACAGGGTAACTGATAAATGAATACGAAGAATTGTAGAAAGTGAGATGGGAAATAAGCAGTTCGGATTTAAATCAGGCTGCAGAAGAACTGACTTGATGTTTGCAATTCATCCCTGGCTTGGCACCTATGTCTCTAATGGACATAGGCAACCTGTAAATGGTTTACCTCCTAGCCTGCTGCTTGTAAATCTTTCATCTTCCAAGCCCCTGCATACACTTATCAAGAGTAGCAGAACTTGTCAGATATTTAGGATGCATGGCTAGTCTTAAAGGACACTTGTGGTTGTTAGCCTAATAAACACATATGAACCTATGGCACAGACAATGGAGAAGAATCTAGAAATGGGCATTCTCAGATTTGGAGAAAGCATATGATAAGGTCCAAAGAAAGATGATTTGGGCAATCTTGTGGTGGTTTGAAGTTCCAGAAACATTTATAGAACCAGTGTAAGCTATGTACAAGGATCCAATGACTCAAGGACAGACAGTGTTTGGTCTTACAGAGGGGTTTCCAGTGGGATTAGGTGTGCATCACGGTTCTGCTCTGAGCTCACTGCTGTTCATACTGGTGATGGACTTCATTAAGAAACAGGTGAGAAGGGACAGATCAACAAAGTTGCTGTAAGCCAGATGATGTGACATTACAGGCAGACTCTGAGCAAGAACTTTAGCAAGGAATAGGGGAATGGAATGCAAAACAGAAAGCACATGGGATAAAACTGAGTACAGATAAGTCAGTTGAAATGGCAGCAAATGGGGGAAATCAAAAGAAAATGAAAACTGAGATAGAAAGGAAAATAGAGGAACATGTTAACATCTTCTAGTATCTGGCTGATTGAGGAGAAAGGAAATGTGAATGAGGAGGTCAAAGCCAGAATCAGAGGGGATGCAGCCAACTAGCACATACTGTGAGGGGTAGTATATGACAGAAGAAAGCCAAAAAAGTTGAAACGTATGATGTACAAAACTGTTGTGCAACCAGTGCTACTGCATGGTCCAGAAACCTGGGCAGTAAAAGCAAAGCAGCTGAGGAAACTAGAAGTTATGGAGATGAAATTCCTGAGATAGGTGGTAGGAGGCACAGTGCGGGACAGACGAGGAAATGAGGATATAAGAGCAGAAGCCAAAGTAGCTCCAATTGCAGAAAAGGTCAAAGCAAACAGATTACAGTGGTTTGGGTACTTGTGCAGGAAAGCAGAAGACAATCTTATAAAGAAATATTGGTACAAACAGGAAGAAGGAAAGAGGAAATGAGGGCACCCAGCAAACTGGTGGATGGATTTTGTAAAAGAAGACCTGTGACAGTCAGACATGAGTGTCAAAGAAGATAGGAGAGTGCCATTGAATAGGAAGAGATGGCGACAAGTGACACGACAATTCAACCCTATGGAGAGACTTGGAAAAGAGAGTGATGATGACGATAAGGATGAGGGTGATTCAGGGCCAGCAGTATAAGAACTAACTCTACCTTAGCTTGTCTGTTTCAGAAATGTGTATATCATAAGTAGGACAGCCTAACAACAAATATTAAAGGGTCATAATTCTCCATTCGCCATAATGGCATACTTATGGCCCTATATCATTTATTATTTAATGGGAGAACCAGTTTTCTATTTCTTTATGCTCTACCTCTAAATGTTTTTAGAATCTATAGACTTTGCTTCTTACTTACATTGTGTGCCCCTTACATCTTTTTAAAGATGTATGAGGAATGCTTTTGTAGCTAAGTGACTCCCTACTGAGTTGGGGGAGTGGTAGGCTGATGGGCACTTAAGGAAGTCAATAGAAGGCTCAGCCCTGACCTTAAAGCAGACCTGCTGTGAGTGGATCTCTTCACATCTCCCATTGACACAAATTTTTATTTATTTATTTATTTTTTATTTTATTTTTGTTAACCGGGAAAGTCCGACTGGACACAGGTCCATTTTCAGCGGAGGCCCGGGGAGAAAAGCTCCATGATACAATACAATATTAGATGAAAACAGTACAAAGCAATTCTTAACATTTATAAGTAGTACAGAGGACCATTTACCTGGCATGTGATAACTAGAAGAATATACAGTCAGTACTCTAGTAGAATATACAAGTAGTACAAATAATACAAATATATATAAATAATTTTTTTTTTTTTTTTCCCTTCAGAATATTAGTAAATATAAAGTTGTAATACATTTATGCTTTAGTGTAACTGAGAAGTAAATAAATGTCCATAGTGGCATAAAATAGGGTAAAGGTATAGGTAGGATGAGAGTAAGATCATCTCTGTTAGGTATTGTGTTAGTCTAGAAACAGATTAGAGTGTTTTTCAGGTAAGGGATATGGTACAGAATAGTACAAGTGTTGGAATGTTTACTGCTTATAGATGGATGAAATGTTAGGATGAATCTGTGGGATAGCAGTAGAGCTCAGTAAAGGAAAATGTTGTAGTGTAGCATAGTCCATGCAACTGAGCATAGATGATGCTACCCTGGGGTATAGCAAGAGCAGAGCCAGATGTTAGAATAGTAGGATTTCAAGAGGTGTTTGAAATGGGTGCAAGAAGTAGTGCTGGTTATATTGTTTGGGAGTGAGTTCCAGGTTTGTGCTGTTGTGCAGGCAAAGAGAGATTTACCTGCTTCATTTTTATGTCTAATTACTTGAATGAGATTTTGGTTGCTGGATCTCAGGGCTCTAGTGGTGGTGTAGGGCTTAATTAGTTGTTGGAGGGCAGGTGTTTTTTCAGGGTAGTAGTAGAGTTTATGTGCAACTATGGCTTGATTGAGTCTAAGTAGCTGAGGAAGTTCCAGCCACTTGAGTTGCATTAGGGAAAGACAGTGATGGGATCTATTTGAGGAGTCTGTTGCAAATTTGGCAATTTTGTTGTAGCATGATTCCATTTTGTGAAGTTCGGTCCGGTGAAGGTTAGTTAAGATAGGGGAAGGATAGAGAGGAGATGGCTTCTTGCAATAGTGGCTTTGGTCTGAATAGTCATGAACTTTTTATTTCTATAGAGTAGACCCAGTTTTCGTTGACCTTTTGATGGTTTGTGCTATATGGATATCATACTTTAGGTGGTTATCAATGTCAACTCCTAGTAGTTTGGTGTGGTTGGTTGGTGTGATTTGAGTATTGTTTTGGAGCATATAGTGAGGTTATAGTCAGAGTTGGATGATCTGCCAGGGGTGAATAGTATTAGTTTGGTTTTCTTTGGGTTGAGAAGAAGTTGTATTTTAGTAAACCAGGTTTCAGCTAGGGTAAAGTTGTATTGGGTGATGGTGTGTAGTTCCTTAATGCTGGTGGCAGCACAGGTTATGGTAGTGTCATCAGCATATTGAACTACTGTAGCAGTGGGTAGTGAAGAAGAAATGTCGTTAGTGAAGAGGAGAATAGCAGTGGACCAAGGATTGATCCCTGAGGGACTCCTATGGACACTGGTAAGAGAGGGGACAGCTTTTCTTGCCAGAGAACTGCTTGTTGGCGTTCTGATAAATAGCTGCTGAACCAGAGTATGGTGGAGGGGCAAATATTGAGACTAGATAGAGTATTGAGGAGCAGATTGTGGTTAACCATGTCAAAGGCTTTTGATAAGTCGAGGAAGATGGAAGATACGAAAAGACCTTGGTTTCTAAAGTGATTGACTGTGTTGGTATAGGATAGAAGGGCAGTGGTTGTGCTGTGGGAGGGTCTGAAGCCATGTTGGGAGTTGGATAGTAGTTTATTTTGTTGAAGATATTGCATTAGTTGCAAGTGGACAACTCTTTCTAGAATTTTTGATAAGGGTGATAGTATGGCAATTGGACGATAGTTGGTTAGCTCTAAGGAGTTGCCACCTTTATGCAGAGGGACAATATGGGAGATTTTCCAGTGGGTGGGAACTTTGTGTTCTGAGATTGATCTATTAATAAGAATTGACACTGGGTAGGATATGGTGTCTGCTGCTATCTGAAGGAAATCAGCAGGGAGTTTATCGGCAGCTAGTGTAGTTGGTTTTAGCTTCCTAAGGAGGTTTGCAACCATTTTAGTGGACACTGGTTGTAGGAAAAGGTAGAGAAATTATTTTTGTATGATTGTTATATGTGATAAAAGATTGCATAGGGGTGTCATTATTTTTCTGGGTATTGGCTAGATTTTGAACTGTTTCTGTAAAGAATTTATTAAATTGAGTGGGAATATCATCTTGGTTGTTTGGCAGTACACGCTGGGGAGTGGGTGCTTTTCCAGGGTGAAGTAGTCTATTAATGGAGGTCCAGAATTTATGTGGGTTATGGCTATACTTATCCTGTAGGTTTTGTAATAGTTAGACTTGTCTAGTTTAGTTAGTCTCTTGGCTATATTACGTAGTTCTGTATACTTTGACCTTAGGATAGTGTTAGAATCTTTGTGGGAAGCTATCCAGAGTTTGTCCCTTTCTTTCATTATCTTTTTTGTCTCTTTGGTGAGCCATGGGGCTTGGTGGGTTTTTGTCCTGATGGATCTAGAAGGGGCATGATGGTCTAGGATATGTAGGAAGGTAGAGTTAAAGTATTGTACAGCTTCATTGAGAGGTAGTTGTTTAAGAGGGAGCCAGTTGCAGCACTTTAGTGCTTTATTAAAGTCATTGGCTCTGAAGCTTTTTTTATTACGTATTATTTTTAGTAGAGGTAGGTTGGGTAGGTGTTGGGTCTTGCTCCTTATTAGGTAGGTGGGTTGATGGTCACTTAGACTGTCAGGTAAACAGCCAGATTGATGTACAAAAGTGGGGTGAGATACCAGAATCCAATCCAAAACGGATTGACGTTTGGTTGTTTTGTCTGTCCTAGTGGGGTTGTGATTATTTGGGAGAACCCATAAAGGTTGATGTGATCTGAGGGATAATCTTTGGAGCAGTTGGCCCAATCTATGTTAAAGTCACCTAGTAGTATTGTTTCGTAAGGGAGGGAGAGTGACAACCAACTTAACACGTTTTCCATAATGGGATTGTTGTTACCTGGGGGTATATATGCCCCTCGATGATTATTTGTTTGTTTGGGTTTAATTTAAATTTTGCTAGGATAAGTTCTACGTTGTTGATTTCTTCATTATTATAGTCAAGTAGTTCTAGTGAGAGGTGGCTTTGGAATAGAATTGCTACACCACCACCCTTTACCTTTCCTGTCTTTACGCAAGATATCATAACCTGGGGCTATGATCTCATTATTGTGGTGATCAGGTTTAAGCCATGTTTCTGTTAGTACCACTATGTCAGGTTTGTATAGTGCTAACAAGGCATGCAGGTCATGTATTTTGTTTAGTATGCTTCTTGCATTGATATTTAGGAGGAGGAGAGATGCTTTGGGCTTGAAGAAATGGGGAGTTGGTAGCTTTATTTTGGCTTCTTCTGTTGAGGTAGGGCCAGGATTTGGGTGAATGTCTCCACAGCAGGAGAGTTTTAGGAGTAAGTTTAAGTATAGTTTGGTGAGTTTATTCAGAATTTTGGATAACTTGAGTGAGGTATGGGTGTAAGGCTTTATTGCTAATTTGTTATAATAGAGAGATGGGGTTAGAAAGGATGTAGAGTTGGGGTTGTAATAGGAGAGTTTAGAAGTTGTGTGTGGTAAGTTATGGGTTGGTTTGCCATGGGGTGGAAAAGTGATATTAAGATGGGTGTGATATGAAGAGAGTATAGAGAGTAGAAGTAGGATGGAGATAGTTGCTTGATAAAATAAAAGTTTATGGAGAAAGGGGTGTTGTATGCAATACATGTTTGAATTAGTGTGAGGATAAAGTTGCTTTGGAAGTAAGATTGGTGAGTAGGTTAGGGTGGAGATATTGTGGGCGTGGTGGTAGTGATAAATGTTGTGCTTGATTGCTAGGAGGTTTGGTGGTTGAAATATGTGTTATAGTTGAATGGAGTGATGTAATAGGATAATTGGGGGTGAGAATTGATGGGGGTGTGGTCTAGAAGTATAAGGTTGAGAGCCCTAGGGGTGGGTGGGAAAGGGGGTAGGGTAGGGGAGCGTAGTACTGGAAGAGGCACAGTGAGAGAAGAAAAGAAACAATCAGAGAAAGGCTTTTCAGCAGGGCCGAGCTCTTTAGTGTCTAGAAATAGTGGGTATGATTTAACATTTTATGCACAGAGCTCTGAAGGAATCAGCTAGCAGGAACAGAATAAAATATAAGACTAGAGAGAGGGGGAAGTATAGTTACAGGGCTATTTGTTAGGATGAAGAGATGAGTGGGGGAAGTAGAGTAGATGAGAGTTGGTGTGGCTAGGAAGTACAGAATGAGGGAGTGTACACATAGAGGTGAGTGGTGGGAGAGGCTATGTGGCAGTAAGAAGACAGAGTAAGGAGAGAGAACAGAAAGTGATCAGGAGTTGGGGTTAGACTAGTAGTAGCTTGAGAGGGGAGATAGGAGCGTGAGAGGGGAGATAGGGGCTAAAAGTGGTCAGGGCTAATCAAGTGATACTTAAGTAGGTAACAAGGAATGAGTCTGGACAGGTAGTGAGTGAGGAGGGGTAAGAGGTGGGGTGTACAGAGATATGTTATGGCTGACCAGGTACCTTACAATGTAGATACTCACTAATAGGCTAGGAGGACACCTTAAAATCTATATATGAACACATACTTTGCTCTGATTTAATAGCACAGTTGCTGGAGAGGAATCCATGGACTTCAGTAATCAAGGGAGTGGGTATTCCTCTTTTAGGTGGTGTAGGTTTTATTTCAAACCATATATATGGATTCAGGGACTTTGCTCTGATTTAATAGCACAGTTGCTGGAGAGGAATCATGACTTCAGTAATCAAGGGAGTGGGTATTCCTCTTTAGGTGGTGTAGGTTTTATTTCAAACCATATATATGGATTCAGGGACTTTGCTCTGATTTAATAGCACAGTTGCTGGAGAGGAATCATGGACTTCAGTAATCAAGGGAGTGGGTATTCCTCTTTAGGTGGTGTAGGTTTTATTTCAAACCATATATATGGATTCAGGGACTTTGCTCTGATTTAATAGCACAGTTGCTGGAGAGGAATCCATGGACTTCAGTAATCAAGGGAGTGGGTATTCCTCTTTTAGGTGGTGTAGGTTTTATTTCAAACCATATATATGGATTCAGGGACTTTGCTCTGATTTAATAGCACAGTTGCTGGAGAGGAATCATGGACTTCAGTAATCAAGGGGAGTGGGTATTCCTCTTTTTAGGTGGTGTAGGTTTTATTTCAAACCATATATATGGATTCAGGGACTTTGCTCTGATTTAATAGCACAGTTGCTGGAGAGGAAGACTTCAGTAATCAAGGGGAGTGGGTATTCCTCTTTTTAGGTGGTGTAGGTTTTATTTCAAACCATATATATGGATTCAGGGACCTGGTCAGCTTGTGCACACTACCACGCTAGGGGAGTGGAGGCAGAGAAATGGCGCCTGAATCAAAGTGTAGCTTTTCAAAGCCGCCTGTTCAAATGCCTGTTTTGTACACCCTTGCATGGCATGGGATGAGCAAAGATGCAGGCACTAGAATTTACCAAGATTTCATCTGAAGGCATATAACTTGAAGTCCTATGGCTTTTCACCAGGTACTGACTATAACTCAGTTTTGTGTTATTTAATGACACTAATGTGTTGCAGTATTAAATAGCACCTCATTATCATACCACTATGTAACAGTGTGATAATGTTTACTTCAAAGTCTTGCTAGAAAAAATACATCTCTTGCAATGCAAGGTTCATTACAAGCTAATAAGAGACCCAAATATCACAGACAAAAATGTTAAGGCTTATAATAAAATGTTGCTATCTTATGAAGTGGTACAAGATTTTTGAAATTCAAAAGGACACTCAAAGACATGACAACATATACTGAATTACTAACAACTGATTTTTCAGGTAAAAGGCATGTGTTGGAGAAAGGGGTTTTAAGTACAGAGAATGTTAGACCACAGAAATACACTACAAATATGTAGTTCTTGAGGAGTTCTGTGTGTCATAATTAAAAAAAAAACAAAAAAACAGAGTTAAAAAAAAGCAGATCATAGACTCTGATAGCTCTAAATGTGATAACCCAACAATAACAGAAAGCAACCCTGAGCCCCCACCAGATGAAAAACATAAGGGAAATAAAGAGGGCTTTCATAGGTGAAATAACAGGGTCTATATTATATATTCGAAGTTTCAAAACTTCGAACCTCATATGTTCGACAACATATGAGCAAAGTTTGAAACATCAAAAATATAATAAAAAATTTTAAAAAATTACCTCAATGCTCTGAGCAGGGGGAGCAAGTCTCCCCCACACCACCCTACTTAAATATACTCACCTCAAGATCGCACTTCAGTGCAGAAAAGGAACATTTTCCCATTCTGTGCCATACGGACCCGTTGCTCTTCACCTTCAAACTTTTTAAAGTTCGATCATATGGTGTCGACCATATGACATTAGAACTTTAAAACATTCGAATAATTAATAGGGACCCAAATAACAGCACTAGGCCTGCCCCACCATGTACAAAGCTTCAGTATTGCCTTCGGTGAAGGGTGAGAACAGCCCATCAGAGAGAGATTGTTCTCCCCAACTAAAACAAAAATTCTAATTTTGGAGGACTAGATGCTCAACGGGATAACAATTATCGACCCAGACAAGCAAGACACAGGATTACAGTTACATGTCTTAGAGGCATCAGACTAAAAATTTCATGAGAGACACCACAGATTATTTAAAGGAAATGAGAAATACTCAGAACGTATAGTATCCGGAGGTAGCAATGATTGCAGTAAAACCTCCTTCAAGGATATTATCAAGTAATAGCACAAATCTCCAAACTCACCCACATTGATATACTCCAGTGTCTTCGATTCAGTATCAAACATTGTCTTTAATAATTGTCTTAGGTAATGTGTGCTAACCCTAACCCTAAACCTTACCTTAAAGAAAACTTCCCATAATACTACAACTATTCAGATAAATTAGAGGCCAATGATTTTAGTGTAAAGATCAGAAAAGGAAATTGTTTTCCTTTTTTGATCTTTTACAGGTTCATTTTTAAGGGTTTTCAATATCATGTATGTTCACTCTTCTTCATACTGCTGTTTTGTGTTTGACATTAAGTCATTGCTTCCTACAAACTATATTCATCAGGAAAATAGTTTTTCTGTATCCTGTTAGAGTATACTCCTGTTTACAAGAAACTTTCCTGTACTCCTAAAATGAGGATACTTGTCACTGTTTTAAAAGTCTAATTTCTGAGGTCCTAGTAAAGTTGCATACATAAAACTAAGGCAGAAGGATGACATCTACAAGCTGACAGGATTTACAAAGCATAACATTGAAATGGTCAGCATAGGATGTACAAACTGGATTACTAAGGAGTGTTTTTAAAAAGTTATGAAAACATGACATGTCCATGTTTATCTTCATAATGCAAAAACAAAATGTGATGCTATCTTGTTGAACTGGTGTATTCATGCAGTGGATGTTAGTAAAAAATGATATTAAAACATATTCTGAGATACAAGTGCTCTTTTGATAAAACAGTTATAACTATTATCTATATTTTCATTAAGTGCATTCATATCATTAAAGCCATGTGACCTACAGGAGAACAAAACCTGACACCTTATAGAAAACATTAAGACACACACCACCGGATTCACTATAATTACATGCAGGATTAGCTTAGTCCTGCATGGAAGTGGCCATGTAGGAGCAGGACGGCAGTGTGCCATGCATATTAATGAAGGCACGCTGCCTGATCTCCTAATCTTACACGGAGCATGTAAGAGTGCAGGGGGCGTGTCTGAGAGCAAAGCTCTCAGAATATACACACCCCTGCAATGAAGAATAGGAGACAAGTCATAAAAGAATGAGTGAGAGCAGTCATAGGTGTACACATACCCCCAGCAACATCCCCCCACGTGTACAATAGTTAAAACAACAAATATAAAGATATTTTATTTTTTTTATGAAAAAGATTAAATTTAACCATAGCTGCATGGGTTTGCCCATTGCTTAGTTATGGTTAATGCAGCTTAAATGGCAGAAGAGGATAAAAAGCAAGATATATGCAAATGAAGCAGTACAGCAATAGTGTAGTGGGCAGAGCAGTCATTCCCGGTTTGAGTCCCACTGCAGTACATTCCATTTTCCATGTCAAATCACTCGAGCAATATTTTTAGTTGTATAACCTACTAAATAACATATATTTGTGAACTGGAGTACTGCATTAACTACAGATGTGAGGTGTCAGTGTCATAATGTTGCAAAGTCCACAGATAATCACACGTGCCCCATACAATATATGTATACAAGAATCAGGGATACAAATGGAAGGTGAAATGTGTAATGAATGATAACTCCATACAGCTTCCAAATCCCCCACCTTCCCAAGAACCATTAGACACTAATGTCTAAATTAGTGCAGTGGTAAGCGAGAGTAAGCACTAGCAAGCAAGTGTAAGCACTATTAAGCAGTAGTAAGTGGGAGTAAGCATATTTAAGCAGTAGTAAGCGGGTTTAAGCCCATTTGCATGGGAGTAAGCAATGAGCACACAGATTAAGCAATATTGAAGCTAACTCTCTATAAGGATATTTAACTGAAGGTTAGCATTGCTTACCCTTACAGAAACCCATGCAAACCCTCTTACAATTGCTTAAAAGTGCCTTAATCACTCTGTATGCAACAGCCGCTGTTCTTGCCAGCAACAAAATAAACAGCCTTTACAGGTTTTGAACCCAGGACCCTGTATATTGCAGTCACAGTAGTTAACCACTAAGCCATCACAGCAGTACATAAGACTGAGGTATCACCAAACAAATCCTCACTATAGTAAAATCAAATTGAACATGTGAAAGGAATCTATATACAGTCTTATGTTGTATAACCTACTACATAACATAAATATGTGAACTGGAGTACTGCAGTAAGCCCAGATGTGAGGTGGCATTGTAATAAAGTGTTGAAGTCCCCTATTAAACACATGGACCCAATACAGTGTACGTACACATGATTCATGGATACCAGACACATATATAACATGTAATGAATAATAAATCAATGCCAAAAAGAAATATAATGCAAATTAAATATTAAGCAATGCTAAAAGCACTGCACAGCCCAGCTTAATAGGTGTAAGCAATATGTAGGCCAGCTATCTCAATGTTCCCATTGGTATAGCCCTTTAAACAATGCCAACCTTAGGTAATCAGGTTTGCCCATAGCTTAGCCTTTTCAAAACTGTCCAATCATGACAAAGTGCAGGAAATCTGTTCTATTTAAACCCAACAGGTGGGAATATATCTCACAACTGGTTGTAGCTTCCCCTTGCAGGCACTATGTTTGGAATGGGAGAGGGTGTGCACTTTTGGGTGCAGCGCTGGGGCATCCAGGAGTCCAGAGTCATGGCAGGACTCTTTGTGAAAGACCACGAACAGAGACTGCTGCAGGGCCAGTACCAGGGTTCCCAATATAAAGCAGAAGCCTGGGAAGTTCCTGGCCGTGACCTCACCAGTGCCATTGGCATACCCAGAATTGGTGAGCAGGTCAGGCATCACTATGCCAACCTGAAGAGGTGAAAGTGGATCCAAGAGGCTAGGAGGACGGGGTGGTCCCAGCTGTGTGTATGTATCACTCCACTACCTGTTTAATAATTGCCAGCTCATGTAGATTATGGATAGGTATGGCTAAATATTCCTCTTATGTCATTCACAGTGGCAAGTGAGTGGGCTGAGAACCAGGAGGCCCATTAATGTCACTTGGAGCGGTTGCGACGCGAGACAGGTTAGTAATACTCTTGCATGTACTGTCATAGGAAATAAATCTAAAAGTATTAGTAAGTTAAGTTAATTGCCTGTATAAAACCTGTATTATTTAAGGCAAGTACGGCATACACCAGAAAATGGGGCAGGAAGAGTCTCATTTAGGTTGTATGCAAATAAAAGCATAATAGCCTGACAAGAAAGGTCTAACTGCTGGACTGCATGTGTTTACTCTGTTATCATATGGTAATGTAGATTTGCAATCACTTAATAGTACTATAGTACTGTTATATTAAGCACTGTTACCCACACTGTGCAACATAAATAAAATGTGTAGGAATGTCTCTACATGACTGGTGTAATCCCAAGAGGTCATATAGTACAACTGAGAGAGACATAGACAAAAAATAGTGAAAAGACAGACAACAAAATCCAAATAGCGCATGCAACTGTGATGTGAACTGTTGTATTTTTAGCACACCCAGCCATGGTTCAATTCCTGAGAGTGGTAGTAGTCTGCATACAGAATCAAACCTCACAACTGTACAGATATGTCCAAAATGTCCAGTAAATCGGCCCATATCTGCTGCCTGTCACTCTGTCCCCCTGGAAAATCAGTGGGATGATCCCAGACGTATAGGCAGCAAACAAGAAATACAACTGATGGTCACACATCTATAAGAACAAAGCTGTCATTCTATCAACTCCCCAAACTGTTATGAGAGTAGTAAGCCAAGTATGTCCCATCTACACCCCCATGTTAACAAGCTGTGACCAGAGTGTGTACAGTAACAGAGTGAGATGTATGTGCATAATACTAATGCAGAATCTGTTAATTTGTGTGGCAACATTCAGGTAGTGCTAACAAACATTGCTGCCACAGGTCCATCAGATATGAACACTGTGCCCAGAAATAAAAGACTAATACCATATACTGGTACAGCTTACTTTGGTATTGTATGGCATTGTTATTGTTGCACTTGCTCTGAATAATAAGGTATTACTCATCACTGTCACCCACACTGTGCTACATAATATAACTGTCTAGGAAATCCTGTATAAGAGTGTTTTAAGTCACTAAAGGTTTAAGAGGGCAATAGTCTAAATATGCCCCGGTTCATCTGCATGTGGTCAAGACATGGCCAGAGTCTGTGCAAAAAGAGATGGACAGGTATGTGCATAACATCAACCTGGAATCTGGGAGTATGTGTAGAAACAGTTACTGTTAACAAAAAAATCCTCCACAGGTATACCAAGTAAGAGGGGTATACTGCAGATAAAACCAGTTCATGTATATAGATGTTGACAGCCATACCACTGTCCAAACTAAGACAATAGGGTAGTGTACTAATACTTGTAAGGTACAGATAACAGCACTGACTAAGAAAATAAAATGAACTACAAGAATATACAAGTTGTTAATTGACATCTTTCTCTCCCCCACCACCATATCTGCAACAATAAACTAAATATACAACTCAATCGGTATGTGCACTATTAAATCTACTGTTGGGACATATATCCTATTGTTTCATAACTATTGAAATTTGTACTATGCATGTGCCATGTTGAAATACTCCCACACTGGTGGCATGCTGCCATCAATGTACCTGCACACTGTTGTAATTACATCTGTAGTCCCATATATGCATGTTTTCTGTATGCTATGCAATTGTTCTATATCTGGTGTCTGGGTTAACGGGAGTATCTATGTATGCTGTTATACCTAATCCTGAATGTGTTGACTATTACTAACCCACATATGTTGATAGAACATAAACAGCATAGCAGGTATGGAAATATAGGTCCCAGTGGACCCACCTGTCCCATCTCAGATGGCTGTGGCACCGAGCACCAGCATGTCTGGGTCCCAAACCGGAACCCCCTCATCCGTTGGTCCTGCACCACCTTCGGGTGGAACTGCCTTAGGGGATGGGGCTCACTCCCCTGGGACCAGGTGCAGACAGGAACCTGTCACCCATCGCCAGGTCTGGGTCGTGGTGCATAGTGAGCTCAACCAGGAATTTGGAGACCTGCTACGCCAGCTCACGGGCCATGTGTCATGACTAGAGGGTCTGCCTGGCTCTCCGACTCAGGCCCCAGCACAGCCAACTTTGGGGCTGTGAAGGTGCAGTGGTGACTGCCCATGGGTGGGGACCTCAGTCCCACTGTTTCCACATGGGCTTCCGATTTCCCAACACCCCTCCCCATCAAGGTATTTACCCCAACATGTGTCATATACCGCCACTGAATGCGTCTTATTTGTCTTGTCTGTTAGCCTACCCAACCTACCACCGCAAATATACCTACTATCCCTCCCCAATATCCCACTCTCACCTGAAAAAAAAAGGGCAATCTGTTCCCCCCCAAAAATCTCGCCCCATACATAGCTGTCCATTTTGCACACATGTCCACTGGACACATGTAATCTGGTCTAATTGGCATCACAACATATTATTGTTGTCCTCACCCCTCTCTTAAGGGTTTGAGTGTCCAAATCTACCTCCAAATTCAGTGTATATGCACAGCTGTTGCTGTGGAAGAAATGGGTAGCTATGGACCTTCCCTACACCCTCCTGCACATCCCTAGCTATTTTCCCTACTGTCTTTCCCTCTTTGTGCCCCTTTTTCACCACTTTCCTATCAACCCTTTTTTCTTTTCTTTTAAAGAAATTAGCACTGGGGTAAGCGGGAGTAAGCACTTTTAAACAGCAGTAAGCATGCTTAAGCCTGTTTGCGCAGGGGTAAGCAATGCCTACACAGGTTAAGCAATTTAGAAGCTGTGTATAAGAAACTGTAACCGGAAGTTAGCAGTGCTTACCTCCATGCAAACCCATGCACAACTGCTTAAAAGTGCCTTAATCACTCTGAATCCAATGGCCCTTGTTCTGCCCAGCAACAAAATAAACAACAGCTGCAAGGCTCAAACCTAGGACCCTGCATGCCATAGCCAAAGTGATTTACCAATAAGCCACATCAGATATACATAACTCAGATGTTTTGACAAACATATCATCTAGCACAGTCATTCAACAGTGCATGAAATGTATTTAAACATGTAGATGTATGTGTGTGTATATATATATTTATATCTAAATAAATAAATATGTATATATATATATATATATATATATATATATATATATATATATATAAGCATAAATATATATCTATATATGTATATACAGACATATATCTATAGATATAAAAGAGAACATAACAAAAACATATATGACCACATGCACCATTAATGGGGGTGAGGGGGCCCAAGCAATATATGTCTTGTATGTATAGATATTCTCTCCCATATTAACCTACATGGCCTAACCCAACTCATTACTTCCCCAACAAGAACAGACAAGAGAACCAAACAACAATCCAATCTGGATTGGATGCTTGTATCCCACCCATCACTGATATCCCTAGCAGGGTGCCTACCAGACACCCCGAGTGACCACCAAGCCACATTCTTACTCAGATCAAAATCACCACAACTGGCCCAAATATCTATGTGCCTAATTAGAAACAAAAACACTTTATCCTCTCCAGCTTTATAAATGACTAAAAATGTGCAACTAGACCCCCCCCCTAAAAAACCTACCTCTTGATGAAGCTGTACTATATTTCAATACTACCTTCTTAAACACCCTTAACCATCATGCCCCCTCCAGAACAACAAGAATTAAAACTAAATATGCCCCCTGGTTAACCCCAATCACAAAATCCCTCCTCAAAAAAAGAAATAAGGCCTGGACCAACTACCTCAACAGTAAATCCCAATTGAACAAACAAATATACGTTGAACTACGTAACAAAGCCAAAAAACTCACCAAAATAGACAAAACATCTTACTACCAAAAGTTACAGGATAAGCACAGGAACAACCCACAAAACTTTTGGGCAGCAATTAGCTCTCTTCTACAACCAGGGAATACAACTACCCCAACCCCAAAAATAGGTAACCAAGAAGACATCCCCACTCAATTTAATAAATACTTTACAGAAACTATCCAGACCCTTGCAAACAACCAACCCTATGACAACATCCCCACCCCTGCAAATCCACCCCCTCCCCCCAAATAACAACTGCCCCAAGTTCAGTTTCCACCCAGAACCAACCAAATCCATTGAAAAACTACTCCGCAAGCTCAAACCAACATCTCTAGCTGCAGATAAATTACCTGCTGTATAGCACCACCTGGCTACAGAAGCCATATCATATCCTGTCTCCACCCTAATTAACAGATCCATCTCCGAGTGTATGGTACCCAAGCTATGGAAAATATCACATATCATCCCTCTACATAAAGGGGGAACCTCCCTGGAACTCAATAACTACTGCCCTATAGCCATACTACCCCCTTTATCTAACATTTTAGAGAGAGTAATACAGAAGCAACTAATAAAATATCTCCTAGATAATAATCTAATAGCAACACAACAACATGGCTTTAGACTCTTCCATAGCACCACCACTGCATAACAGAATTCACTAACATTGTCAATACTCACAGAAACAATGGACTCCTTGTATCTGACAACTACCTTGACTTATCCAAAGCATTCAATATGGTTAACCACAATAAATTCCTTCTTTCACTAGCAACTCAAAACCTTACCACCCCTGCCATCTCCTGGTTCAAAAACTACCTAGAGGGAAGGAAACAAATTGCTATGTGACAAAACCAACTTTCCCCCTCCCTAACAGTCTCCCTAGGAGTACCCCACGGCTCCATCCTGGGGCCACTTCTTTTTACCCTCTTCACCAATCAGCTCCCAAACAGTATTCCTAAAGCCTTAGTAGTGCAATATGCAAATGATACCACCATAATATGCACAGCCAACTCAACTGACATCCTTCACTCTCTAACACAAGAATACTTTTCCCTAGCAGTTACTTGGATTACAAACCAAAGGCTCATTCTGAACCCAAGTAAAACAAAGCCAGTACTCTTTAGCTCCCACAGAGTCACACCTCCCACTGATTCTTTCCTCATCTCCTTCTTTAACAAGGCCACAATCACCCCCACAAATCATACCAAACTCTTAGGGGTTGAAATCAATAATCACCTTAGATTTGACCTACATATTTCTATAACCATAAAAAAAATACATAAAAAACTTGGCCTACTGTATCACAATAAAAAATTCATCACTGACCACTCCAAAACTACAATAGCGAGGACTCACCTACTATTCATCTTATGTTATGCCTCCCCCTGTGCTTACAAATCTCCACAAATCCGACCTAAACAAACTTGATAGTTGTTATAATAAGATAGCCAAATTCGCTACAACCTCTCCCATCAGAACACATCACTGTGAATGCCTAAAAAACTCAATTGGCTGGAACTACCACTACTACTTCAACTCAATCAACTATCACTAGCCCACAAAATAATACATAACTCTGATAACACCCCAACCCTACAAAATCTTTTGCAACCCTATACAACTGCCAGTCCCTTGAGGTCTAGCACACAAAACTTACTCAAAGTAACCAAATATAAAAACAAATCCCCATCACAGTTCAAGAAACTTGTTAAAACTCACTTTTTGAATAATCGACTGTGCTCCTGTATCCCCCCTGGCTAATGTCTCATTAGAACACTTCACCTAACTTAAGTAACTCTGCTAAGCCAACCAATCATAGTACTGTACCCACTTAGGACTGTTAATCTACTGCTCATCCCATCTCTCCAGGAGTTAGGGAAAACTATCCCAGCAATGTTGAGCTCTACATAAACAACTAAAACCAGGAGAAGACATATTGTAAATCAATTTGTTATCCTTCTCAACTAAAACCAGGCGAAGACATACAGTAAATCAATTTGTTATCCTTCTCAACTATAGCGAGCATCATCTGCTCTCTCGGAGTCTTATTCTATGTCTCTGCCTTTACACAGAGAACATGGTTACAAACACATAGCACAAAGTGTGGTACAATACAATATCTTTCCCACTGGTAGGTAAGCTGTAGCCATACCTATTGAGTGGTATTTACAGCTTGTTGTCACTGATATTGTGGGGGGTGACAGAGATGTGTATTAAGAACTGTAGTAACCTTGCTGTATGAGTTGCTAAGACTTGTTTCCATCTTTATGCCTTTCAGGCAAGATGTCACATGAATAGCTCCCTACTTATTCAGCTGCTGGAAATGAAATAGTGCTGAACTATGTAATCCAGCACTACCCTTTCCTATTTGGCCAGGCCACCCATGAGCAGCAGGAGCAGACCTCCCTGTGGAATGACCTAGTCCACAGGGTCAATGATGTCATACTGAACAACTGCAGTTATGAACAGGTCCGGCATAATTTTTCTGACCTGCTTCGCAATGCCCGTCAGCATGCTGCTGCAGTCCAGGGGGATCACCTTGCAATGGGGGGCATGCCATCCATCCCCCCTGACACGTGTTGAGGAGCTCCTCGCCAGCCTCGTGGCACCTGCCCATCTGCACAGCCAACAACTGCCAGACACCATTGTGGAGGTGGCTGCTGCCCACACCTGGGCTGAGAAGCGTGCAGGTAAGGCCACAGGGCACATCAGTAGACCACTGTTGCATATGCATCTGCATCTGTACAGGTAGATCATGCATATCTGAACAGCTGAAACTTGCAGTTCACCACCAAGCCGTAGGCATGGTAAAGATGCAAATATATTTAAAACCAGTTTTTAATACAAGTTAAGCGCTTTTCATCCCACCTAATTGTGGGACTTCTTCAGACTAAAAACAAACTCACAACAACTGCAATAAATATTCTACAGCCGTGGTGATGAGTATACAAACACCTCAGCTGATTGACAGTCTCTATGTCATTGGATAATTTAGAAATAGTGTAGGTCATTAAAAACATTTAGAAAACATTTAAAATCCTGTGTGATGAAACTCCAACTGCCCTAAGGCTATCTATGTTCACCATCGTGAACACAGAAAAATACCTCTCAAACCAATCAGTTTATATGAATAGTTATTATACACATCAAAAACACACAAACCATATAATAAAATCCCTAAATAATATATATATATATATATATATATATATATATATATATATATATATATTATGAAAACATATAAATATACATGTTTATACTTATACTAAAATTTACTAACATATTTACCAAACTCAAATCAATTTCTAATACCTACACACTCTATCTAATATTCAAAAATATTAATTTATCATGACTAATAATAAATACATCGAGCAATACGTAACATTCCAGTATTTACCTAGTTAGACTTTTAGAATGGGGTAAAGGGAGCATGTTTCATTAAGTCCTGGAAAAGCACATGCATTACTGAGTATCTGCCAACATAATTCTAAAACCTCTAACTGTATGCATTCTGGGCCCCCTGCCATCTGATTGGACACAATCTACAGCTCTAAAAAGAAATTTGTGGTTGGGGTATTCTGATATGTGTTTGGCTAGTGCATTTTCTAATTTACCTTTCCTAATGAAGTAAAGATGTTTGTATACATGTTCATGAAACTTCCTGTCTGTCTTCCCAAAATAAAATGCTACGCACTGTTGGCACTGTGCCAGGTATACAACACATTTTGACTGACAATTAAATTTATATTTCACTTTATATGTGAAATTTATAATACAAAAGGTTTCCCCTGTAGCCATATAAGAACAAAAATTACACTTATTACATTGGAACATGCCCTTCCTCCATGGGGGTCCTTGTGTGTTACTCTCCATGATCTGTTTTAAGTTCCTACCCCTTTTCCAGACTATTTTTGTTTTTTCTGGGAATTTACCTCTCAATTCCTTGTCACTGTTTATCAGGGGCCACTTTTTATGAATAATTAGTGAGATAACTTCGCTATCAATGCTGAAAGATGTAATAAATGCCAACCTTAATATTGTAGTGTCATTATGTTGGGTCGGAGCTACCACATGTGTTCTACTTCTGAGAAATGCTTGGTATAAACCTGACTCTTTTTTTTCTCTAACCTCCTTGACTAGGTTGCCAATACATTGTCTAGGGTATCCACGTTTAATAAACATAGCCTTCAGCAAATGACACTCCTCCAGAAAATCAATGTCTCTTGATACCATGCGTGTGGCTCTAACCAACTCGCCCTTCACCACCGATCTCTTTTAATACCAAGGATGGTTGCTGCTGTAGTGTAGAAAACTATTGGCGTACATCTCTTTTCTGTGAATATTTGCACAAAATAATTTATTCCCATAGTCTTTCCATAAATCCACATCTAGATATACAATTCTATCACCACTATATGTGTGAGTGAAAGACAGGAAGCTGGAGCTAGAATTAAAGAATGAAACCAAATCGGTGGTTATTCTTTTGTCTCCTTCTATTAAAATAAAAATATTGTCAAGCAAATGTGTGTAAAATTTAATCTTATTTGTCACCTGGTCATTCTTCCCTACTACTTCCTGTTCCCAATAGGCCATGACTAGATTTGCAAAGCTTCCCCGACAGGGGGAGCCCATAGCCACACCAAATTTCTGAAGGTAAATTTTATTATTAAAGGTCAAGTAATTGTACAATAACACTATATCTAACATGTCTTCTACCAGTGTTATCTCTAATTGGTGAGCTCCTCTTTTCCTAATCATAAAGCTCACCCATTCAATGCCTTCCTTGTGGGGGATACATGAATACAGATCTCTCATGTCTACAGTTAAAAAATTTTAATTTCCATCAAATTTAAAATTATTAATATTTTGGAGAAATGACCATGAATCCTTACAAATAGCAGTCTCCTGTGTTGTCCACAACTGTTGCACAAGGGTAAGTGATGCTACTTCTAGCATCAACTAAGGGTCTCATGGGTCGGTCAGATAATGATTTGTGGATCTTAGGGATCCCAAAGAGAATTGGAATCTTAGGTGCTAACATAGTCAAATAGTTTAGTGTCGACAAATCGATTCTTCCTTCGATAAAAAATCATTAATCAGTGAATCAATTCTAGAGTATGCTTGATGCAATTCATTTCTAGATGTTTCCTGGTATGCATTACTATCTAATATTCTAGATATTTTATCGATATATTGTTCTTGCATCATAACAATGAAACCACCACCCTTGTCATGTTGCATAATCCTAACTCCTGCTTCTCTCAAGGAATGCAGGGCTAGTTTTTCCTCCATAGTAACATTAAATGGTACATTTCTCTGGTAAATATTAGTACATAGCATATTCTGTAAATCAATTTCACACATTTTATTGAACAGGTTTAGGGCAGGGTGCATTGGTGGTAAAAAATTGCTTGCGACATGGAGATTATTAGCCCCAGTCAAGTCACTTCCAAAAAATAGTTTCAAATTAATTTTCCTAACAAACAGCTTCAAATCTATTAAGGTTTTAACCAGATCAGCCTTACTACTAGGAACGAATGTATTGCCTTTAGAAAATAACTCAATAACAGCAGGATCGATTTGTAGATCAGCGTAATTAAAAAAAATTAAATCTTTGTCCACATTAAACAAAATAGAGTAATTATCTTGGTAAGTTAAAGAACTGTTGTTTAACTCCCCCTCTTCCCTCATGGATTTGAATTGTTCTTGTTGTTGAAGTTGTTCACAGAGTTCGTGTTCTGCCTCAAATTGTAATGCGAGGCTCCATTGCGAAAATTTGGGTGTTGAACTACAGGTTGATCTTGGGATGGAAGCACTGTGGGGACTGGTTTTCTGGTTTTGTTTTGCTCAGTGTTATTCATGTTTCTTGATGAGCCTTCCTGCTGAATTGTGTTTTGCACACTGCCGTCAACTTGATTCATTTGGTTCTTTCCATAGGATGGGTCTGGGCCAATCAATGATCTTGTTTGGGAAGGGGGGGTTTGGGTAAGCCGTACCACTACTATATGCTTGTCGGTCCCTATTAAGTTTTTTGAGTTTGGTTTCTTTGATCTTGCCTACATATTGATCTATACTTCCAAAAATACGATCATAGTCGTATTTATAATGTGAAAAATCAATGTTCTTTTGTATGGATTCATTCAAAGTAGTTGTCTCTTCCACAAGTGTATCTGATAGTATTTGGTAATGTTTACACATTACTTCCAGTAACTCAAGACCATGTTTGTTTTAAAAGGTCTTGATGGAACAGTGACTCTTCCATTAAATCAGTCCGACACTGCCAAGACCTCAGACCTTTAGGGACAATCCCCTCGCTGAAACACTCACAGAAATAAGCAATTTCCAACTGGATCTTTTTATACTTGACCAATTTTTGGTCGAATTGCAAAGAAATATCCATGGATCTCGTAGACAGTTGCTCCTGTGTTCCACTACTAGTAGCCATCTATAGTGATAATGGTTCAATTAACCTTTCGGTCAATTTTGGAGCTCCAATAAGCCCCGTAAATCCATTCCTGGTGTTTGGTGTATTTCCATCGTGAGTATAACCCTCAAGAAAGATATTACCATCATGTTGGTTGTCCGTTGTCCCATGCAATGGGTCTGGAGATATTGTTATAATAGGTCTGGCATTCACCACCGTAGTCAGTTGCTCTATTGCAGAGGTCAGAGTTGAGTTACTCAAAGAGGGACACATGCAGTTTACGATAAAATCCACCGGTAATGTGTTAAACCTCTTTGTCAAAGCATCTACTTTTTGACTAAAGAGTCTATAAGAACTAACATATTCACGTTATTACTGTCTGGTTGTAGTATGGTGGTGACAGGTGTGGATTCTTCAGCCATGACAGAAACTAAATTCTCCTGGAGACAAAACAAACTTGGAAGCCACACAAATGAACAGCTGAAACTTGCAGTTCACCACCAAGCCGTAGGCATGGTAAAGATGCAAATATATTTAAAACCAGTTTTTAATACAAGTTAAGTGCTTTTCATCCCACCTAATTGTGGAACTTTTTCAGACTAAAAACAAACTCACAACAACTGCAATAAATATCCTACAGCCGTGGTGACGAGTATACAAACACCTCAGCTGATTGACAGTATCTATGTCATTGGATAATTTAGAAACAGTGTAGGCCATTAAAAACATTTAGAAAACATTTAAAATCCTGTGCGATGAAACTCCAGCTGCCCTAAGGCTATCTATGTTCACTATCGTGAACACAGAAAAATACCTCTCAAACCAACCAGTTTATATGAATAGTTATTATACACATTAAAAACACACAAACCATATAATAAAATCCCTAAATAATATATATATATATATATATATATATATATATATATATATATATGTAAAATATGAAAACATATAAATATACATGTTTATACTTATACTAAAATTTATTAACATATTTACCAAACTCAAATCAATTTCTAATACCTACACACTCCATCTAATATTCAAAAATATTAATTTATCATGACTAATAATAAATACATCGAGCAATATATAACATTCCAATATTTACCTAGTAAGAGTTTTAATTTCAAAATGGGGTAAAGGTGTGTGTGTGTGTGTGTGTGTGTGTGTGTGTGTGTGTGTGTGTGTGTGTGTGTGTTTTGGTGGGTGGTTAGTTTGTCTGTAGGGTCACTCTGGTGAAGTGGAGGGAGGTTGATGCATGTAGGATGCATTTGTGCATGTGCGTGTGTTTGTGTGGGTGTCCATGTATGCACATGTGTGATTGTGGGGTTGTTCATACAGCAGCACTTCCTTTTGGGATCCTGCAGTTCATGGACATAGACTGACACATAACACACCAGGAATACTTGTCATGTATGTAATCACTGGACAGCTGATAGTATAATATGGTCTGTAGCATGGAACATGCATTGGGAGGGAAGGTAGACACCAGGTATTCCCTTAATATTGCATTCAGCAGAGAGGTGACCGACAACCCACGTATGCAGCACTACAGATGCATTGGGGAATTACTGGACAACACCAGGGAGTATATCCATATATTACAGTTGTCACATGGTAGGTTAATTGAGCAGCATATCTGGCATGTACTGAACAATACTTACACATGACAGTCCAGTGTGTGAAATTATGGAGTGAACATAGTAGCCCCTCATATATAGCAGCCATGCTCATGATGTCCGGACATACACAGGGTGAACACTGAATGACAGCATTGAGGCCATGTAAAACCACTCCACTCAGGTCAGGGAGGTAGTGGAGTAACAGGTCTTGTGTTGTCATCACTTGTCTAGGCATTTAGAAGAATGATATGTTAATCAGTGGTATTAATGAGTGTATGTTACCAAGTGTAATGCAGGATGGAGAATGCATGGGAATAAACGTCAGACTGAATGTAAAGTCATGGACAGGTAGGTATTAAGGTGGTGTGTGTGTGTGTGTGTGTGTGTGTGTGTGTGTGTGTGTGTGTGTGTGTGTGTGTGTGTGTGTGTGTGTGCGTGTGTGCGTGTTTGTATGTGTGTGTGTACTGTTATGCAATGCTATACAGGTCTTAAAGTGCATTTCTTGTTTTTCCCCACAGGTGGCGAGGAGGGTCAGGGTCCATCCTGCATGCAATCTGATGTTGCTGTCCATAAGGACACCGAAGATGATGATAGTACTGTTGAGGCACAGGTGTGGTTGTCAGGGGCCGAAACAGTGCCATCATTTGACATCCCCCTTTTAGCCACCCCAACCCCGCAAACAAGTTCAGTGCCTATACATACCCTATCATCCATGGCCATAGCAGAGGGACAGCTGGTGGTTGGGGACAGTGCTCAGGAGAGTGTGGTATCCATGCCTACTGTGTCTGGTCACAGCAGGCATAGCCAGATGTCTGGCAGGGCACCACATAGGCAGATGTTCCTGGGTGCTCTTGGTAGGGCCGCTGGTCATCATGCCCCTGGCAGATGCGCCACAACTGGTACCACCAAGAGCATGTTTCAGGCTGTCATGGCAGTGCAGACACATATGGAACTGTACACCAGACAGTGCCTGAGGCTGCAGAGGGCTGCTCTCACATCTCCAAGTGACAGCTTCCATGAACTGTCTGGTGCCATCCGTCCTTATACCAAGCTCATGGATAGATGGATTGGTGAGATGATGGGCCTGATCAACCTTGGTTTGCCCATGCTTGAACATATGGTGGGAGTGTGGTGACAGCCGCGTGGATGTAGGCCAGCAACACCAACAGATTGTGGTCAATGTGGATGTGCAAGGACACCAAGGCTCTCCCATAGTGGCAGTACCAGCCCCAGCACTGCAGGGGGATGCTGTTCACACCACATCACAGCAGCCAATGAGCACATGGTCCTGGCCAGTCCCAGAAGGGACCTGGTTCCAGTGGACATCTGTCATCATCAGGGAGAGTAGCACATCGAGGCCTGTACCTGGACATACCCCTGGAATCCCTGGCAGGCACAGTCCACATATCCATGGCTGGAGACCTGGGCCTATCTCTGCTAACTAACTTGACTGTGTGTCCAATGTGTTACAGGTAGGCTGCACACAGCACATGCAACTGGGCTGGATTGTGTTATCAGTTACCTGTATGGTTGATGGTGACAGTGGTCACCATAAAGTGGTACATGAGACATATGCTGGGTGTACCTTGGTGTAATGACAGTGTACACAGCATCCACATCCCCCAGTGGATATTGTACTCCCTGAAATCCATGATGACACTCTGACATACCCACCATCACACATTGTCCACAAGTGCAATACTACCCATTGTATATCCCAACAGTGGTACTACAGGGATATGCATCTAATTGTACTTGCCACAGGCATAGTAGGGTGTTGCATTGGCATGCCTCACATATGGGCAGCAACAACACTATCTGTACTACTGTGTGTGGCAATGGGTATTGTAATAGGAGTATGTGGTCTTGGAATGCTGTACCCTACAGATATACAGACATGCACACATACACACACTTGCCAGAACTCAATGGGTATCCCATACCTTTTGACCTATTTGTACAACACTGTTGTGCTGGTGCTGCAATGCTCGTGTAGCCAGTAGGGAGAGGAGCATAATAGGGTGCATGTAATGTCCCATACAGCAGCAGCCACAACTGACTATGGCAATGGATGTTGCAGTGGTTGTGAAGGCCCTCATGGAATTCTCAAGCACAGGTGTACTAACACACAGACTCTGCTATCATCAGTAATGCATATGTACACATGTGTCAGTACTGGGGTGCATTGCTGCAGGTGGTCATAGCTGTGTACCTAGCTATTGTCCATGGAAAGATGGTTTGTGTAGGGGATATGCGTACAGTGGTATCCTGCCACCTGCCATGTGGCAGCAGGCAATATATTGACAGACACCACTGTGGTGACTCTCGGGGTGAGAGTGACATTCATCAGCCAATCCTCTGGGTACCTCCTGCACATGGCCACTGAGGTGATCAAGTTGACATGTATGTACTGCAAGGCCCAGGTAGCCCTTAGGGAGAAGAGTGTAACAAGGTACATTGTAATGTCTAGTACAGCAGCAGCCACATCTAACTATGGCAATGGGGGGTGCGGTGGGTGTGAAGGGCCTCAGGGTATTCTCAACTACAGGTCTACTTACACACAGACACTGATATTCTCAGTAATGCACACGTACACATTTGTCAGTACTGGGGTCCATCGGTGCAGGTGTTCATAGGTGTGTATCAGGCTATTGTCCATGGAGAGATGGGAAGTGTAGGGGATGTGTGTACACTGGTATCATGCCACCTGCCATGTGCCAGCAGGCAGTTTATCAACAGATACCACAGGGGTGATCCCCAGGGTGAGAGTTACATGCATCAGCCAATCATTTGGGTTCCGCTTGCAGAGGGCCAGTGAGGTGCTCCAGCTGACATGTATGCAACATGTATTACATAACATGGTTAATGTCTGTCTTGGAGACCTGCATCCAAGCATGTTCTGTTGACTGTGGTAGTGTAGTGAAGGTATCCGTGGCTTGTGGTGTGTACAGGATGTTGTCTCCTATATGTACCAGTTCTTACACAGCTGAGAAGACATGTCAGTGTCAATCAAGCATAGTTTGCCTGTACATATCCCAGCTGGATTCCTGCCATCTGCACATTTGTACAGGGACTGACAGTCATCAGCTTGGCAAGTAGTTATGCACTAGGATTAATGTGTTGACAGACATTTGACAACAATATGTATGCCATAATTACATGTTGGAAGCCCTCACTAACATGTGCTGTACAGATGGTAGTCTACAGTTACATTCCACATGTTGGATCATTATCTAGAAGGGGATATATACTGTGACACAGCTCACATGCCAGGGACACAACAGGGAGGCCTCAGAGTCCAGCTATGCCTGCAGGTGTGCTTGTTGTCAGTACTACATTTAGCACTCTACTCTTGCATGGGAAAAGCACTGTTAACAGTAGTATCGCCATGATACACTACATGCCAGTGTGACAGCATGTATCCTTGGCTACTACCCCTGTATGTAGCACAGTCACATGGATAACAGTGCTGTACAGGCCTTATATACTTGTTTGTCCCAGACATGGCACTTACACCCCTTGCTACTGTAATGACAGCACATAGGCACATGTATTGTATATGGCATTATGTACAGATGTCATTACCTTGCTATGTTATCAGACTGGGTGGTGAGAACTGGTTACCATGGCTAAGCCATGTTTATTAGCTATCAACATTGCTCCAATATAACAGTTAAGCTGATTTGCACACTGGTAAGCGAAGCCTACATGGTGTAAGTGCCCGTACATTTACCCTTAGCTTAGCAACGCTTAGCTTTGTGCAAACCCATGCAAACGCACTTAAAGCTGCTCAAAACTGCCTAAACCACTCTGTATCTGACAGCCCTTGTTCTGCCCAGCAACAAAATGATCATCCCTTGAACCCAGGACCCTATACATTATAGTCACAACACTTAACTATTACGCCATGACCACTGTGAAGACAGCTGTTGTTTTTCCAATATATCTGTCAATACACATATTGATTAGTATTGAACAATTGTCTTTACTTCCACAATTGTGTAGTACTTGTTATTAATATGACTGTTGCATCACATATGTTGTTATATCATAATGTACACATATCAGATACATATGGTAAGATACATCTGGGAAGGTATACACAACTGTGATGTTTACACATGACAGGAATATGGATATATACATATACATATGTTGATATATCTCTACATGTACATACACATGTATATTCATACATATGTCTGTATACACATCTGTATAGTGCATCATATATATGGCCATGTGTAGATCTCTTTGTATATACATATATAGATGTATATAGATATATGTATATATAGCTATATATGTATGCACATCCTATGTGTACAGATATGCCTATTTATGTAAATATCTATAACTATATGTGCATACATATCTATTCTGATATACCTATTAATGTCAATATATATGTAGACATCCATAAGTATATGTGCATATGTATCTATATCTGTATATGTGTAGACATATGTGTATATGTATATATTTGAGTGTTTATATGTATGTATATATGTACATATATATCCATCAATGTATGTCGATATGTATATGTACATATATCTATATAGATATATGGATAAATATATATATACATATATGTTCACCATATGTCCAGAACATATAGTGGAGTCCTAACTCAGTCCCAGTAGTCCCAACCTCTTAGTGCAAGGGGATGTCAGGTATGTATTGCAGGTATATATGTAGACTGTTGCTACTGTAATAGGGGTTGTCTTAACAGACATGTTGTGTGATGGAGGTCACATCTGCTTTTAACATGTGCACCACTGGCTACTGACAGACATCCTAAGGACATCATAGTACAGTACCACTGCTAGCACAGTAATGATCCTGTGGACTACAGCAGAGATATGTCCAATATATGTGAACAATCTGGCACTCTGTGGTCAGTCCAGGGGTGTAAAAGTATGCCCTTCATGCAAGACATGTGGACCACGCCTTCCAATGTGGATGTTAATAGCCATGTACATGGGTATATCACGTAAATACTGGACTACATGTGCCCACACAGTTTATACATGCACACACTCCAGTCTGTTCTGACACATAATACCTGGTGGTGCAGGGGTCACATGGCCACATACTACCCAGTAGTTAGTGACATACATCTGTACAGAATCCCACTGCTTTGTCAGAAATACATAACAGTTATGGTGGCCTGGCAGCAGTATGTCTTGCAAATAACTGGACATATCAGCACACTGGATAATTACACTAGGCTGCTAGGCATGTCACAAAGCACTGTGCAAACTACAGGCAGACTGCCACAACACTGGACTACATTTGTATGGGAGACTACACATGTACATGCGATTATAGCAGGCTCTACATGCATGTTACAGCACAGAGTAACAGACACCTGTGTGAAAGTGCATACCTACAACCAATGTAAAAACAGCCACAGCCACATATGGTACACATGCTTAATATGACACTATATGGACTGTCTGATAAACATCATCCTCATATGTGCCACTCACACACTGACCCTACATACACTGGGTCATGGTATTGTGTGGTCCGATGGCTGTCTGTGGTATGGGACACATGTGTGTCTGGCCCTACAGACATGTGAACCAATAGGGTACCAGTCACTGGAGTAGCATGTCACATCAGATAGAACAGGACCGACAACAATGCCATCTACCACAGTCTGTGCACAGCCCAAGGTATGTATGTGCAATACACATACTGTTGACAATCACCCTAGGTACACAAACCCCAGTACTGTACACAGAACCACAGAATGACAAGGCTACATCCTCAGAAACAACCCCTACTATACATAACCTATCTAGCAGTCTAATATCCGACTGGCTTGTTATCAGGTATGATGTCAATAAATAATGGTATACAGGGCATATGCACCTCTTACTGCAGGACATATGTACAAAGGTTGACAGACGTGGCTGGAGCTACAAACACTCCCCTGATATTGGCATGTTACTGTGATAACCTCATAAATTTACTGTCGTACCAGGGTTTGTTGTGTCATATGCCCTATGAGGGATATGATGTCAGTCACTCTCATGGCTGTCACCATGCACTGACTGCAGTCCTCACACTATGCTTCTGCAGTTCTCAGATAGGTGTTCTGTGAGTAACACAAGAGACAAAAGGCACCACACACTGCCCAGTCTGCAGATGACCCTACAGATGTTGTTTCCTCAAAAACATAGCACTGTCATGACAGGTATTAAAACATGTAGACCACCCATATCCACACACACCCTGTTAAACTGACATTACTCCAACTGCAGAATAGCAACACACATTCTGTAGTCATGTCAGGCACATCTCCCTCCTGTGTGTTGGCCTGTTTCCGCAGTGTATGTTGTTAGCGGTAAATCCCAAATCTATCTGTGATGCTGTTTGCCAAACACCAGATCTAGGTCCTGCTCACAGTGAATGAAAAGGCCCAACACCAACATGAAGTTCCTAGATATTGGAGTGTGTTTCCATGCAATTGGCTATGGGAATGTTATCACAGCTGTTCCACATGCAATCAGCTAGAGGAGGTCTGCAATTCATGCAGAGCCCATCAGCTGATCATGAACATTATAAAACACAAGCTGCTGCCTAAGCAAAGCAGGTGTAGTTCTCCACACCCACCAGAGAGGGAGTGAGAGAGACAGACAGAGACAAAGTAAGTCAGGGAGGGGGTAGGAGAGTAAAACCTAAGCATGTCTGTGTCACACATCTACCAGTGCAGGGTTTCAAACCTCTGACTGACTATGTATTGCTATCATATGTCTATGCAGTTATTGCATGCACCACATAGCTTACATATTGAGGAGCTGTTCAAATGTATATGTGATGGTGAGTGACATCTGCAACAGTGATATGGTAGAGATACAGTAGGTGTAGTACACATGCCTGTCCACATGAAGAGGTGTCAGCATCAACACAGCCACACTCTTTCAGGGACTCACGCACATTGACACACTTGGCAGGGTCAGAAATACATTTCCTAACTAGTTAGTTTGCCACAATACAGTAATGTGCAGGTATCACATGCACCACAGAGGTTATCCGAAGGTTATAATGGCAAAGGGTATGTGAAGGTGTCTGACATCAGAAAGCATGCTTCAGTATGCCAATGGGAGTTGTATTGAGTATGAATGTGGTCAAAAGCATCATACATCACACACACAGGCACAAGTTGCCAGTACTGACATGCATGCGTGCATTGCTTCACGGGTGTGTAGTGGTTATACAAGGATAGGTGAAGGATATACCTTGGCATCAGGCCACATGACAATGGTCTGCAGTGTGGCTCAAGGGTGTAGTGTCTGGATTGACCCACACAGGTGGGTATTGTGTTCACCATCCAACCACCTGGGTAACTATTGTGTGTGACCATTGTTGTGCAATGCTTGCCATGTATGTGTTCTTTATTCCATGACATGGATGATGTCTGGGGAGTGCACACGTCCCACATGCATGTATAGTGAAATGTGGAACTGTACCTGGGGTGCCTGGCCTATGTTGTGTACACAGATTGTCATCATCAGATGTGCCAGTCCTGGCCTCATGTGGCCGGAACTGGTAATGGACAGCAGGTTGACCCTGCACCTACATTGCTAACATGATACAGGTATTCCCTGGTGTCAGTGGCATCTGTCTATACAGGGCATGGTTTTAAGGCATGGTATGTCCTTTGTGGGTCACATTTGATGGCACCACAGGTGTTGCAGGCATCCAGTGGGGAACACAATGAAGGAGCACTGTCTGCATGTACACGTCTATTGTACTGATGGACAGGGTGCCCTCTGGAGTCCACTACAATCACACCATGGTTTACTATCTGTGGGCAATATGTTGCCTAGGCAAGTGTGTTTGTGCATGAGACATAGGTTCATAGGTTCATAGGTTCATACTAGGCTATCTGTCCTAGGGCATTTATAAGCCTAGCCAGAGTGTGTTTGGCTTTCGCCACCCATTTTAAATTAATTTTGCTATGCCATTTTTCGAGGTTAGTATACTGTGTCTCTGTCTAACAGAGACACAGAAGTGATACCCGGGGTAAACCTATGATCTCCCATCCACTCATCAAGATTCCTCTTGAAGAGAGTCAATGAGGGACTCTGCCTAACCTGGACTGGGATTTTATTCCAGAGTGAAGGGAGCCTCTGGGTTATGAATCTGTCACTCCAGCATGTCCTATTTATTTCAGTGCTGAGGTTCAAGTCTCAGCAGTAGCTCGATGGGATTTGGATTTTCTGAGGTGCAGCATGTCGATTAATTCCAGGTTGGACATGGCTTTATACGTCAGGCACAGATCACCTCTGAGCAGGTGGTATGCCACTGAGTAGAGCTGGAGTTTCTTTATCCGGGCAGCATATGGCATCTGTTTGAGGCCTTTGATCCTCTTGGTGAGGTACTTTTGGGGTATTTCTAGTTGCTGTAGGTGTCTGGTAAGGTACATCCCAAAAGGGGCATTGTACTCAATTATGGGCCTGATGAGGGATGAGTAAAGAGCACGATGACCTCCCCTGATCTAGATGTGAATCCCTTCATGATTAGGTGGGCTATATAAAATGTTTTTCTAACCACTTTGGCCACATGGTTTTCAAATGAGAGATTGCTATCAACTTGGGTCCCCAGGTCCCTAATTAATTCTTCTGTACTTAATGGATTACCACCTATGTGGTAATTTGTGGGCACTTTGATTTTCTGTACTTAATGGATTACCACCTATGTGGTAATTTGTGGGCACTTTGTTTTTGCCAAAGGGGATGACTATACACTTTTTGGCGTTTAGCTTGAGGCCATGGCTCTGGCACCAGTTGTCTGTTTCTATGAGGCCCTTTTGGAGGATGCTTGTGTTGGCTGGAGAGTCGATTATGGCGCCCAGTTTGAAGTCATCTGCGAACTTGGTCAGCCACAGTCCTTCCGTGTTTCCCTGTACCTCCGAGAAATATATACCGAACAAGAGAGGTCCCAGGACTGAGCCTTGTGGGAGGCCACTTGTAACTGGTTTGGAGTCTGACATGGCTCCAGCAATTCTAACCATGTGGGTTCTGTCCTTGAGCCAGTTTGCAACCCATCTAGTGACATAGCGGTTTATATTTAAGCTGGTGAGCTTATCTATAATGCCAAGTGGGGTATTGTATCGAAGGCTTTTGAGGTCCAGGTAGGCTGTGTGGACCACCTTCCCCTCATCAATGGCCTTGGTGACTGTTTCAAAGAAATTGACCAGGTTTAAGAGGCAGGATCTGCCCTTAACAAAGCTGAACTGGGTAGGATCCAGTGTCTGTAGGTCCCCAATATCTTTATTTATGAGGTCCATGATGATCCTTTCCATAGCTTTGCAGACCAAGCTAGCCAGGCTTATGGGGCGATAGTTTCCAGGATCCGTTGAGGCACCACCTTTGTGGAGAGGGACCACTGTTGCTGTACGCCACTCTTTGGGTACATATCCTGTAGTAAGGCTGAGATTGAACAGTAGTTTTATGTTTGGCTTAGCTCTTCTTGGAGTTCATGTAGGACGCAGCCCGGGACACCGTCTGGTCCCATTGATGCTGTGTTTTTTGCCTTGGAGAGGGCGGCTCTTACCTGTAAATCTGAGGTGTCAGGAGGGCAGCACTCTGCTGGGATAGATATTCGCCCTTTTGGTGGGGAGGTGGGGAGGAAGTTTGCGCTGAACCTGTCAGCTAGGATGTTGGCAATGTCTGTGGGTTCGGTGTATTTTTTTGTCATTTTGGACTAATTCTGAGCATATCTGGGAATTCCCATCCATGTTCCTAACATAACTAAAGAAAGCCTTGTGATTATCCTTAGTGTTCTGTGCAATTTTTCTCTCGAAGCTGGCCTTAGACGATTTTATGAGTGCCCAGAGTTTTTTGCTAATACTGATCAGAGATGCCTTCCCTTTTTGGGATTTTGCTCTATCATGTAGTAGCTTCCTCCTTCTATTGTATAGTTTGTTTATGGCTGGGGTCCACCAGACAGGACGTCTGCCTTTGGAGGATTGGGTCTTGGTTTTATTTGGGATTGCATGATCCATGCATTCCTGAAGGTGTTCATAGAATGCATTTATAAAGGATTCTGCGGTCTGGGCTGTATTTTCCACAGGCCTGGGGGCTTTGAAGGATTCCACCTCGGTTTTGAGGAGTGTGAAATTTGCTTTAGAGAAGTTTTTCACTATGGTTTTCTGGGCAGGGGGTGGGGTTGGGATGTGACTATCCAGTGAGATTAGTTTATGGTGTGATCTTACCAGTGTGGGATACACTTCTGGTCTGGAGCATAGAGTCCCCATGTTGGTGATGATCAGGTCCAGTATGTTTTCCCCTCTTGTGGGAGTGGTAACAAGTTGTTCCATAGCATTTGAGTTTATAAATTCTAGGAAGCTTTGGGCTAGGGTGTTGGAGCTAGAGTAATGCTCCCAGTCTATGTTTGGGTAGTTGAAGTCGCCCAATATAATGGTGTTTGGAGAGACCTTCATATTTTCCATTGTTCTCAGGAAGGCCAAGTGGGGTTCCTAGGTTTGGGAGGGTGATCTGTAGCAGGCTATAAACTGGAAGGCAGTCTTACCTACTGTTAGTTGCACATGGATAGTCTCTGATGCTTCGTGCTGTGACACCAACCTGGAGGTGTGGGTATCTTTGACGAATATTGATACTCCCCCTCCTTTTGTGGTTCGGTACAAGTTTTGGGGCCAAAAATCATGGTATGAGGTATAACCTGGTAGTGCTGGGGTGCTCTCGGAAGCCTTGAACCAGGTTTCTGTTACTGCACAGATATTGATGTTCTCCATGCTAAGGAGAGTTTCGAGTGCGTGCATCTTGAGGTTTAGACTTCTGGCGTTGAGTAGCATTACTCTTAGTTTCTTATCCCTTATGATACCTATGGAGGTGGGTTTGTCTTTTGAGCCTTGCCTAAAAAAGGCACTATGGGGGTAGCAAGAGCCTTTGCCAATATCCAAAAGCCCAGGGGTGACAGGTGCAAGCCATCCCTAGCGAAGCATCATGGCTTGTCGAGCATGTCATCCCAGGCTGACAGGCATTGGATCCCCTTTGAATGACACCAATACTTAAGCCAATTATTGAAATTGATCATCTTGTCTTCATATTGTGGCTTCATTCTTGGTGAGGGTAAGATGCTACTCAAGGTCAGGGTCATACCAACCTGCGCTACATGCTCAGAGAGCTCCTCTATGTCTCTTTTCATGTAGTCCAGGGAGGTACATCTCAGGTCATTCACACCAGCATGGACAATGACTGAGTCATATTTGTACTTGCCTTGGAGTGACCTGAGTGCGTGTGTTATGTGGTGGATTCTAGCGCCCGACAAGCAGCTCACCGTGACCTTCTCCTTGTTCAGCCTGGTGAGCGGGACGTCAGTGTGCCTGACGATAGAGTCACCTATTACAAGTGTATCAGATGTGTTGTTTAGCCTTAAGGGCTGTGACTGTTCGGCACACTGGCTTTGTGAGCTATGTGTTGCACGTGTTTTGTTTTGGGGTAACGGTTGCTTGGGTGTCTGCTTTGGAGGTCTCTGCTGCTTAGGCAGATTTTTATTTAGAGCCTCTGAGTATGTTTTTGTGTGTTTATGTGTTTGGTTTGCTGTCGTGGTAGGTCTATGTGAGACTGGAATTGTAGTGAGTGTGTTTTCCTTCTCCTGACTGGTTACGCCAGTACTGAGTTGAGAGAGCTTAGCCTCCAGTTTGGCTATATGGTTGCATCTCTCACATGTGTTGGAATTTGTTGGGAGGAGGAGAGGGTTGTCTGTGTACATGAGACAGTTGTAACATTGCCTCAAGATTCCCAGATTCACCCGCTGGACTGGAGAGGAGATTGACAACTGACGTTTGGACATGCTAGAATAGTATTGGAATTCCTTTATAATTGAAAAAAAGGGTAATTGGGAACAAGGTACTCAAGGGGAGTTTGTGAGGGTGTAGTGCTTTTAATTTTTTAGTGCTGACTTACTGAGCAAGTGCCAGGTAACTTAAATGCAATGTGTTACAGGTAACTTAAATGCAAAAATGACAAACAGTAACTTTCTTTCAAGTGAAACAAGGAAATAAGTACAGTAAGCAATGCAGATATCACTAGGGATCCAAAGAAGCACTGAAAAGCCGCATTTCAGGTGTAATTAGCGTTTCAGGGAAATAAGCAAACAAACAACAAGCATACAAACAAAGCTAGATTCAGCAGGCCTGGATCTAGTCTATGCTACAGCAAACAAGGTGTACCAATTTCAGTAAGAAACAGTTCAAATATGCAGGCACTATAAGCCTTTAACCAGAAATTCCCAGCTCAGAAGGGCAGAGTCCAGCCTCTCCTCCCACAAGAGTGCAGACCACAAACCTTCTTAATGTAAAATAACTGGCCTGAAGCCCAAGTGCTTAAACCAGAGCTAATACAGTTTTAGAATAACAGATACTGAGCCCTCAATCAGCAGTTCCCAACTTAGAAGGATGTAAGCTGCCTGCCTTGCCACCACAGTGCAGGCCACAAACCTTCCTCATGTAAAACAACTGGTCTGAAGCCCAAGTGCTTAATCCAAAAGACTTAGAATGATAGTTACACTTTAATCAAGTTACTACCGAGCAATAATAAATACAATTGAATACTTTAAAGAATGCCTCAATTAGTGCTCAAGTTATACAAACAATTCAGCAGGCCTGGATCTAGTGTATGCTACAGCAAACAAGGTGTACCAATTTCAGAAAGAAGCAGTTCAAATATGCAGGCACTATAAGCCTTTAACCAGAAATTCCCAGCTCAGAAGGGCAGAGTCCAGTCTCTCCTCCCACAAGAGTGTAGACCACAAACCCTCTTAATGTAAAATAACTGTCCTGAAGCCCAAGTGCTTAAATCAGAATTAATACACTTTTAGAATAACATACACTGAGCCCTCAATCAGCAGTTCCCAACTTAGAAGGATGTAAGCTACCTGTTCTGCCACTACAGTGCAGACCACAAACCTTCTTAATGTAAAACAACTGGTCTGAAGCCCAAGTGCTTAAACTAAAAGGCTTAGAATGAGTTACACCAAGCAGTAATAAATACAATTGAGTACTTTTAAGATGACACAAGCAAAATAAAGTAGGAAGAAACACAAATACAGTAAAAGCAGATAGAATTTTTTTTTAAGTGGAAAGAGAGAAAGGAGTAGCAGAAACTAAGCTGATTGGCCTTCTCAAATGTTCTCCCTGTACTGGGTAGAATGAGGTAATGACACTAGACTGGGAGGAGGGTCCCAGATCAAATTTACACTAGGGGTGGGCAACTGCAAAGCCACCAACTATAAAAACACTATACCAACAGGGAGGGTGGGAAACAAACTGCAGAAATGTTTCTCACAGCTGAAAAGCAGCAGTGAGCCTTTAAATGAAAGTTTTAAACAGCTAAAGGAGCCTCTAGCTAAAAGAGTTTAACTGCAACAAGTTATCAGAAACAAACAACCCAACAGATGCTTAATAAAAGTGGACAATTTCCAGTTAATACCTCACACACAGTGAAACTAGCTAGAAAAATACACAGTACACAGAGTGCTATAAATAACAAAAAATAAAGAACAAAATAAAGAAAAAACAGGATACTTAATGCTATATATTATAGCTCCGAGTTTCCTCAGTGTCCTTCCTTCGATAAGCTCAGTGTGAAATCAGGTTGCGAGTGTTCTCTGGGTAATACAAGGGTTGCTACCTTTGTTCGCCAGGCCTTGATGTCACATGTAGGGGTATGCTGTAATGTGATAAACCTCTTGGCTATTTCACATCTGTTATCCTTGTAAGGTGGACATTGTGACATATAATATGGCCACCATATAAGAAATTTGCAAAATCCACTCCACAATGAGTCCAGTTGTTACACACTCAAAGCCACTTCCACACAGGATATGAATGACAAACAGAAACACACACAATTCACTTACAGTATGCCTGACACACCCCCTATGATGTCAGCTAACTCCTAGGCTTACACCAAGCTATTCCTGCTCTTACACTGTTGGGTGCTGACTAGCATGCAGGGGAAATCTGGGATTCAGTATCATTCCCCTCATTTGCATAGGATTGCCTGCTGATGCATAGTTACAGGTCCCACACTGAGCCTCCACCCTTAGCAACCACTATTCACTGGCCATGTTGTCTTCTGCCTGCCATTGAGTATAATGGCAAACTAGTGATTTTGATTAGAATGCTTATATTAGGTTTTTTATTTTATTTTTCGCCCGATCCCGTTTGCGGGCAGCTGCCCTACACTTAAACAGCCGAGATTGGCTAAAAAAAATAAAAGTAAATTTTTTTTTTGCAACTGTTTTCCATGTCAATGGCCATATATTTGAATATTGGCTTGCTTTCTACATTATATCCACCCTTTATTTGGAGCTGTCATGGCTCCGTTTTGTAGTTTGCAGAAATGTACTCGGTTACTGTCTGAGTACATTTCTACAGATTACACTAGTCCTGCACGGCCGGCTTCCAGCTTCCTGGATCACAAATTCACCTGCAAATGGGGTAATTTGCATACAGGAGCTGAGTCCGTGCAGGACTAGTGCAGGAGTGCTCGTGCACGTCCCTACAGCATATTCCTGGATTGCATGGCAGACATGTTGCCTGCTGGAACTCCTGCACTAGTCCTGTACACCATGCAGGGCTTGCTGAATCTGGGGGGGAAGTCTTTTATTTTTGCTCTTCCTTTGAAGACCTGGGGAAGAGCATGGACTGACTGTTAAACTGTCATGAAGAGGATTGATTGTACCAGTCAGGTTCAGTAAAAGCCAAAGTTTTTTTTTATTTTTTATTTGTTTTATTTTATATTTACCTGAAGAGCTAAGGGGAGGGAGTTCTATAATGTGAATGAGGCACCAAGAACTAGTTAAACCAGCTACAGCTCTTCTATATCGTATAGGTTCTTGCATACTGATCTGCACCTTTCTGGATCCCTTGTATCTCTGTAAGATCAACAGCTCTGCAAGCACCAGCTCTAAAACATTAAACTTCCAACTACAATAAAAACAAAACATGAAGAACAATGGTTATCTCTTCTCAAAAATAAACTCTTCTTAAATGTGAAACACAGTGATACCCTAGCATCTTTCAGAAATATCCTTGATGTATGGATGGGCATCTACAAATTTATCTGAGGCCTGACCTGTCTTGCCTTATTGGAAGCAGAATGTGCACCATGAAGGCAGATGTTGTCAAGCTGTAAATGGTCTCATGTCTTAATTACCTTGCAATTCCTATGGTCCTATGAATTCTTATCATATTGTTTACTAACTCGCCAACCTGCTATAGTACCTGGTATCACCTGACTGCCACCTGATCTTACCTGGCTGTGTGTATACACTCAATCTATAGCTGGCTGCAATGGCTGTTAATCGACAGAGATTGCTTGATGTTTTTGCTTCCCTGCTGATCCTTATATAGCTTTTGACTCTTTGGGAATAGACCTCCATAGCCTTCACTGCATAGGCAGCAGTTTGAATAAAATGTATTTAATGGGGTCATAACAACCATTGTTATAGTAACAGCTGCACTGATATTCTGTCTGAAGATTGTATTTTTGCTCATTTTTAAATTGTTTAAACTAGAAGCTGAAACAGCATTCTAACTTTTTGGGGATTTAGAAAGGTTTATTGCAATAAGGAAGCCTTATCTCTGAAGGCTACTGCCTTGTGCTAAGCCTTTCTGATTCACAAACCTCTATACTGCTGAGGTTTTCAATTTTTGGGTCATCAGCATGGAAAGCAGCCTTACAAGTGAAGCTGGATAGTAATACACCAGTCTAGAGAAATGCCTAATGCGAATTAAACAAGTGTTATGCCCTGAAAGTAGCCTCAGCTATCCACTTGCTCAGCTGAGAGAGAAAATTTATTCCAGTAAGAGTACTCACAGAGCAGGTTAAGTTCATCAAAGACATGGGAGTGGTGCAGGGGGTTAGTGTGTGTGTGTGTGTGTGTGTGTGTGTGTGTGTGTGTGTGTGTGTGTGTGTGTGTGTGTGTGTGTGTGTGTGTGTGTGTGTGTGTGTGATTAGATGAGGGGAGGGGTTACATAAGAAATCACAACTCTGGATCTGTATGTTTATGTTGGCTTGCACGTGTGAGTGTATGGGTGAATGTTTTCATGAGTGTAATTAAGTGTGGGGGTCTTAATTTGTTGATGAGTAGATGTGGATGCCTGTGTGTGTGTATGTGTGTGTGTGTGTGTGTGTGTGTGTGTGTGTGTGTGTGTGTGTGTGTGTGTGTGGGCGCATGCATGTAGAGATACCTTTGCTGACATGATGCACAGGCTACTGGGGAGAACACTAGCACAGTTGGGTCTGACATTGTTAGAGCTCAGTTCAGAAACACAGCAATGACATGATAATTACGTTTTTCTCATTATGGTAATGTGTCTCTGAATTACATTTTATCACAATTGTGCTAATTGACAAATTCATACTAGGCAATTAACATGAATGATAGGTATTTTTCTGAATCCTAGGGTAAGTGTTTTGTGCTCTGTTAAGAGATGCAGGGAGGTAATTCAGACATAAGACCCTCACCGAGAGCACATAAAGTATGATAACTGTTGGGAAGCATCCAAAACAGTCCAGTAGTAATAAAACTGTAGCTTTTTTCCACATAGGTATATGTATGCAGAGCATACCTCTCAGCTGTACAGAATTTCGCAGATTGTCCAGATTTTTGCCTCATATTATTTTGTCCGTTTTCCATAAAATTGTCGATTTCTGGCAGATTAGTTGCAAATCATTAAAGACTGAAGTTAGAAAAGTGTTAACATGCATTTGAGTTTCAGACTTCATACCCTTCAGAAAATTCACGATAATGCAAAATCTGTTATTCTATCAACTTTCTAAGTTTGTAAGAGCAATATTTAAAAATGGTCCCTATTTTTGGGCCTTTGTCCCACTTTTATTTATGGCTTTGTCCAGATTTCTAGCTCTAAGAGGTGGAGAGGTATGACATAGAGTGATACAGGGGTGTATACAAAATCAGCAGCAAACTTGAGATACCAAAGATAAACAGATATTATGAATACTTATAAAAAATACTGAAAATATTGTTTTTCACATAAATGTTGATTTTTTTTTGAGAATAGCTGTGTGTGTGTGTGTGTGTGTGTGTGTGTGTGTGTGTGTGTGTGTGTGTGTGTGTGTGTGTGTGTGCATGTGTGTTTGTGTCGGGGGGTAGAAGGGCTGAAGTCTAGTAACAGTAGTCATCTGGCCCCACTTGCATTTGAGTAAAAAGTCCTGCTGCATCTACAACTTTGTGAGCCATTGACAGACTAAATAACATCATTTTAGATTCCATGTCTGCCTGGTATATTTGCCACAGAAAAAATATGAATGTACAAAAAACAGGTAATATACAAATATAGTAGAAAATGCGTTCATTAATTTTAATGGGTTACTGACCTGAGACCCAGCCAGTATATATATATATATATTTTTTTCAGAGGCACGCAAGCCATACTGACTTGGTTGACAAACTGGCTTTATGGAGTACACGGGGAGAAACAGAGGGAATCAGTCTCATAGTAAATTATAGCCTAGAGGGTTAAAACCTTAACCCTTTGTGTATTACTGCCTGCTTGAAAGCATATGAGAAGATGGCCCTGATGGTATAAAATATTACAATTTTTGCAGCAGATACATATAGGAGTCAGTCAGGCAGAATACAGCAAATCACAATTGCATTACAAAGGTATCTGCAAACTTTTCTTTATCAAGTCATCATAGGTGGTCTAAAATTTCCCATAAGAAAATAAACTTTTTTCCAGCTCACTGGCTTCCGTAAAATACAACACAATGCAGAGTTCTAATAGCTCACTTAGGTTTATACTTCAGATTGTATTAGTTATACATTTTTGTCTTTTGTTTTTTCACTTGTTTAGGACAATAACTATAACCAAAATATAGTTAGAGGTGCAGCTGTTCTGGCACCTGGATCATGCCCTACACTCTGGTGGTCCACCCCCACTTAACTCTAAATTGAGGAGCCAAAAAAATTGTAGACATTTGCTACAGTCCACTGTGAGATCTTCAGTTCTGAAATCCTGGAAAAATATTTTCTTCTTTTAAACTGTAACAACTGCTTGCTGGATTTGTAGCAAGAAGCTGCTATAGTTTATACCATATATGTAGTGCTAAAGTGTTTCCATTCAGACTGCAGATGCAATGCCAGTAAAGCACTAAATACTGAAAAAATCATCATCTTCAGATTGCGCACCCTTCACTTCACCCTAGTTATAGTTATGAAGTGTTTAGAGATTCCTTGAAATCTTTAGCTTATCAAAAACCCTTATATGTGTCTACCATAGGGATAGGTAGCAAATAAAGAATAAACAAATAAGTAAACAACCAAAATCAGATGCATATATCACCCAACCAGGGGACCCTGATGTGAAGATTGGGGAAAGATGGGCGAAGGCTGCCAGCCTAGTCAAATAAAATTTGATACATAATTCTATCATTTGTATATATAAATGTAAAATACAGGCTTGTGTTCTTAAATGAAAGAAGACACTATAAAATGTGAACTTCAAGATTGTTGCAACATTGCCATCTGCTGTAAGGAAAACCACGCCAAGCATTTCAAATGTTCTTTGAAGTTACAATTATCTAAATGGTGGTGACGAAGTGGCTAGCTGAACACATTCTTTCTATTGTCTTAACTTAAAGAATAATTGTTAGAGTGTACATATGAAATGTCTTTTATTGTTGCAGTTTCCTGAGCAGGTGTTAGCTTGCTAAATAATGCAGTTTCTTTGCCTGGGAACTCCAGACTAAGTATCACAATGATGTAATGTGAATACTGGAAAAACCTAAGTGTCAAAATGATGTAATTTGGGAGGGCCTTAGTAGGGCTGTTTGTTAGTGAGTTTAAAAACTATTGTTGAGAGAGAGAGACTAAAAACATTTTTGTCTTGGACCATTGACCCCAGAACTGCTTATGCTCTTTATGTATGTAAGTAGGATTATAGCACTGTGCTTTCTCTTAAGATTAGCTAAAGATTAGAAAGTAAGATTAAGTGTTTTACTTTGACGTCAGACCTGTCCTACTGTATTATTTTAAGTTTCTGTGTGATCTCTGAACTCTTAGATATCTCTGTGGTGTTGTAGCATTGTCTTGTGTTTTTATTATTTATTATTAAATATTGTAAAACCTTTACCTGTGGCTGGTTTGTGTAGAGATAGTAGGCTCTAGAGTACATTGCATATTTATAGAGGTTTTTGTAATAGGCCACTCTAATAAGCCTTAGACTGAATAGTCACATTACCAACTGGATAATAATATTACACAGTAATAACTGGACACCCTTTCAAGGGCCTTTGGGTAGCTGATAATTGTTAGCTGGTGGTGGCAGAAATTACTACTGTATAGTCTGGGTAAAGGGGCACAGCTAGATAATCTGTGCCAGCCTTTCCCAGGAGTGTCTGTGAAGTTGTATAAATACTTATTTCAAAGTGTGGGTGTGTGTCAGCTACCTGGGCAGGGACATGAAGGACTGGTTGGACAGAGAGGGTACTGGAGGTTAGCTTGCCAGCTAGGCTGAGACCTGGTCCCTATAGCTGTGCTAGCAGGGAGTCTTATTGGGGACCTGGAGAGCAGGGGAGCAACCAGCCCCAGACTGACTGTGATCTCTGTATGCACTTAAGGGAAATTGTACTTTACTGTGTGTATTTGTTATCCTTTCCTCTTCTATGAGACAACCTCCCGGGTGTTGGTGGTGAGGATTGAGGCTCCTTGATTGCTGGGCCAGGGCACAGTCATCACATATCTGGTGGCAGTGGTTGGGATAAGATATCCTCACAAATGGTTGGCAGTGATGGGATCTACTTCACATACTAATTGGCTTGTAGTGGTGTGGGTAGAGTGAATCCTGTAGCTTATGTACAGTGATCTCTGGAAGTGTTTTGTACTCTATATCAGCCATGTAGTGTATACTTGGAGTTCAGATCACAATTATTTCTCTTGTTAGCTTAGTTAGTCGGGGTGAGCAGGCAGCATGTCAGCACAGGAATATGGAAAGCTGACAAGGAGCCAGCTGGTGGAGATGTGCCAGGCTAGGGGACTGGTGCATGGAAACCTGACTAAGGCAGACTTGATTGCAGCCTTGGTTACAGCTGCATCAGAAAACAGCATCCAGGAGGACAATCAGACTGGCAGTGGAGATACAATATCCTCGGAGAATGGACAGCTCAACCTTTCTGTGAAGGACAATCAGACTGGCAGTAGAGATAAAATATCCTTGGAGACTGGACAGCTCAACCTTTCTGCAGTGGACTTAAAAACCTAACTGGAGCTAAAGAGACTTGAGTTGGAGGCCAGGCGTTTGGAGATAGAAGCTGAAGAAAAGGAGCGTCAGAGGAAGCATGAGAGGGAAATGCTGACTCTTTGCCAGAGTCATGGAAGTAATGGGGAAGGGAGTAACTGGACTCCAGAAGCACAAAAGGGCAGTACATTTCTTCTGCAACTTAAAGGGGGATACTTTTGATAGTTATATTCACATATTTGAAAGGGTATGCAAACAGTATAGTGTTGACCAAAGGCTCTGGGTACGGTTCCTGACCCCCTTACTCCATGGGAAAGCTATAACTTGTATATCACAAATGCCTTACTCTGTCTGTTTTGATTATACTGTTGTAAAGAAATGTCTGTTAGAATGTTTTAAGCTAACGACTGAAATGTATAGGGAAATGTTTCATGAGCATAGACACAAGGAAGATGAAGATGTATGTGAATATGTTTTTGAACTGAGCACTTATTTTCATAGATGGGTGAGTGGATGTCAGGTCACCACTTTTGAAGGGCTGGCAGACCTTTTGGTGAGGGAACAAGCCCTTAGCACTTTGCCTAAGGATATGAGGATCTGGTTAGCTGACAGACAATGTGCTACTTCAGATGAGTTGGGGAAGAAGGGAGACCTATACCTGGCCAGCAGGGCAGCCCTGCACAGGAAGGGGACTCCCAGTACTGCCCATGGGTCTAAAGAAACCCATGGTGGGCAGCACAGACTGTCCTAACAGAATCTGCCAGTAGCAGGGGAAACCACTAGTCCAGCTACACATCCAGGACCTAGGGTGAAATGTTTTGAATGCAACCAGTGGGGCCATGTGGCATACGGATGTCCACAGAGGCAAGTTGTGGAACCAAAGATAAGTGGGCCAGTAAGTCAGAAAGACAAAATGCCAATAGTGGGTTGTCTTGAGACAACAGGGGTATGGAACTACCATCCTGCAGATGTCCTGAGAGGGAAGGATTTGGATGAGGCAGTACCATGTAGCTATGCAGTTATACACAGTGAGGCTAGGAGACAAGCATGTAGGTCTGGTAGCCTGTGGAAGACCCAGATAGACTGCATACTTGCAGCCAGGACTGCTGAGGTGGTTACTTCAGAGAGGGAGCTACTTTGTAGCAGTGAGACTGAATGTGAGCAACAGCTGCTTTTGGGTACTGATGTTCCCTTGGACAGGGTAACTGCGAAGGTAAAGGTAAGTAGTAGTACCCAGGCTGACAGTGAGGCACAACTGTCAGATGCCAGACTTCCAGTGGAAGGGGAGCTGGGAAGCATTACAAGGAGATAGTTGAGACAGGCTCAGCTCTCAGGCCCTACATTGCAAGGCCTGAGGCAGGTAGCTAGGGAGGCACCTGATTCTCAAGGGAAGGGAGAATTTTTATACTTGGAAAAAGAGCTACTATACAGAGAGTGTACCCTTGAGGTGAGAGCTAGAAGGTGAGAGAGTACAGTAGTTGGTTGTGCCTAAAGCCTACCATCTTGTGCTTCTAGCCATAGCCCATGATATTCCATTTGCAGGTCATATGGGCATAAAACATACACAGAGACGTATTATGCAAAACTTCTATTAGCCTGGAATTTCCAGAGATGTAACAGGGTACTGCAGGACCTGTGAGCAGTGCCAAAAAGTAGGCAAGACTGGAGACAAGGTGAGAGCTCCTTTGATGCCTTTGCCTGTGAATGAGGAGCCATTTCAGAGGGTAGCTATGGATATTGTGGGTCCTCTGAGTACCCCAAGTTCCACAGGGAAAAAATATATCCTAGTGGTAATGGATTATGCTACACGATACCCTGAGGCAGTGGCTTTGTCCTCCATTGAGGCAGAGAAGGTGGCAAATGCTTTGTCAGAAATTTTCAGCTGGGTAGGTTTCCCAAAGAAATACTGACTGACCAAGGTGTCAATTTCATGTCAGACCTGCTGGCTTGTCTGTGGAAGTCCTGTGGGGTGAAGCAAATGAAGACCACCCCCTACCATTACCAGACTAATGGTCTTGTTTAGAGGTTAAACTCTACAATCAAGTCCATGCTATGGGCATTTGCAGATCAGTTTAAGAGAGAGAGTGGGACAAATATTTGCCCCGTCTGTTGTTTGCTTACAGAGAGGTTCACCTGGAATCCACAGATTTTTCACCCTTTAAGTTGATGTATGGGCATAGGGTGAGGGGACCTCTAGATTTAATTTGAGATGAGTGGGAAGGTGAGTGTGAGTCTCACAAGGAGTCTGTTGTGGCATACTTCCTAACCCTCAGGACAAGGCTCAGGGAACTCATGAGCTTGGCCTAGGAGAACCTGGCAGAAGCCCAACAACAGAAAAAGGTGTGGTATGGCAGGAATGCTTGAGCTAGAGAATATGCTGTGGGGCAGTAGATAATGGTTCTCATTCTTGTCAGACACAACAAGCTGCAAGCAGCTTGGAAGGGGCCCTACAAGGTGGTAAGAAAGGCACGTGATGTTATCTACATGGTGGAAGTGCTAGGCAGACGGCAGGAGCACAAAGTGTATCATGTTAACATGATGAAACCTTACCATGATAGGGTGGCCCTTTTGCTGAATATTTGCAGTGAATTGCAGGAGGAGTCTGAGGGAGATCTGGGGACTGATTTCCTCAGTGAGGCTTGGGCTGACACCTCTGTGGAAGGGGTAGCAATGTCCTAGAAGCTATCTCCTACCCAGGTTCGAGATATCTGAGCAGTGTTGCAGGAATTTGGGGGCATGTTGACTGGGAAACCAGGGAGCACCCACATGGTGCAGCACCAGATGGATACAGGACCCCAAAGGCCTATTAGGCAGGCCCCTATTAGGGTGCCTGAGAGAGTCAAACTCTGAGGGAGGAGGTACAGGAGATGTTGGAACTAGGGGTGATTCAAGAGTCCAACAGTCCCTGGGACTCACCAGTGGTGTTGGTGCCAAAGAAAGATGGCAGCACCAAGTTCTGTGTGGATTACAGGAAATTAAATAGTCACACAGAGTCGGATGCTTTCCCCATGTCAAGGACAGATGAGGCTCCGGAGCAGCTGGATGGGACTAAATATCTTACATCCATTGATCTTACCAAGGGTTACTGGCTGGTGCCCTTGACTCCCAGTGCTAGAGAGAAGTCAGCCTTTGTAACTCCTTTTGGCTTGTATGAGTTCACAAAGATGCCCTTTGGAATGAAGAATGCCACAGTGACTTTCCAGAGGCTAGTGGATAATATCCTAACAGGAGCAGGAGGGTTTGCCCTTGCTTACCTAGATGATATTGCCATCTACAGCCATTTTTGGCCAGAGCACCTTCAGCCTGTCAGGGAGGTGCTGGGCAGACTACAGAGGGAAGGGTTGACCATTAAGCTGAGCAAATGTCAGGTGGTTATGGCAGAGGTCTCCTACCTAGGACATAGGGTTGGGAGTGGTAAGATAAGGCCAGAACCTGCCAAAGTGGAAGCTATTCAGGCATGGCCTGCACCTGTTACCAGAAAGCAGGCGAGGGGATTCTTAGGGACAGCAGGGTACTACAGAAAGTTCATCCCTAGTTATAGTACCATAGCTGCTCCCCTTAAAGACCTGACAAGGAAGAACAGGCCAGATAAGATAGTGTGGACCCCAGCATATGAGCAGGCATTTCAGAAGCTTAAAGAAGCTTTGGGAGTACCCCCTGTGTTAGCCAGTCCAGATTGCAGCAAAAAATGTGTTGTGCAGGTGGATGCTTCAAAGCATAGGGTGGGGGCTGTACTTAGCCAGATTTCTTCAGAGGGGGAAGAGCACCCAGTGGTTCATCTCAGTCATAGGCTCCAACCCAGAGAGGAATGCTATGCAGCTGTAGAAAAGGAATGTCTAGCTATAGTGTGGGCATTGCAGAAATTCAGCCTTATCTATATTGAAGAGAATTCACTGTAATGACAGATCACAGCCCTCTAATTTGGTTAAACAAAGCAAGTAAGCAAAATGCCAAGTTGCTAAGATGTAGCCTGGGGTTGCAAGCATATGATATGTCAGTGCAGCACCACAGTGGGAGTAGCAATGCCACTGCAGATGGGCACTCAAGACAGGGAATGGGGTGAGGTACCCTCAGATAGAACTAATCCTCTCAAGCAGCATTTCTCAAGGGTCACTTGAAAAACTAGCTTGAGTTCTCCAAGGGGGGAAGAGATGTGAAGATTGGGGAAAGATGGGCAAAGGCTGCCAGCCTAGTCAAATAGAATTTGATACATAATTCTATCATTTGTATATATAAATGTAAAATACAGGCTTGTATTCTTAAATGAAAGAAAACACTGTAAAATGTGAACTTCAAGATTGTTGCAACATTGCCATCTGCTGTAAGGAAAACCAAGCCAAGCATTTCAAATGTTCTTTGAAGTTACAATTATCTAAATGGTGGTGCCGAAGTGTCTGGCTGAACACATTCTTTCTATTGTCTTAACTTAAGGAATAATTGTTAGAGTGTACATGTGAAATGTCTTTTATTGTTGCAGTTTCCTGAACAGGTGTTAGCTTGCTAAATAATGCAGTTTCTTTGCCTGTGAACTCCAGACTAAGTGTCAAGATGATGTAATGTGAATACTGGGAAAACCTAAGTGTCAAAATGTAATTTGGGGGGCGTTAGCAGAGCTGTTTGCTAGTGAGTTTAAAAACTATTGTTGAGAGAGAGACTAAAAGCATTTTTGTCTTGGACCATCAACCCAAGCACTGCTTATGCTCTTTATGTATGTAAGTAGCATTATAGCACTGTGTTTTCCCTTAAGATTAGCTAAAGATTAGAAAGTTAGATTAAGTGTTTTTCTTTGACATCAGCCCTGTCCTACTGTATTATTTTAAGTTTCTGTGTGATCTCTGAACTCTTAGATATCTCTGTGGTGTAGTAGTATTGTCTTGTGATTTAATTATTTATTATTAAATATTTTAAAAACCTTTACCTGTGGCTGGTTTGTGTAGAGATAGTAGGCTCTAGAGTACATTGCATATTTATAGAGGTTTTTGTAATAAGACACTCTAATAAGCCCTAGATTGAATACTCACATTACCAATTGGATAATAATATTGCACAGTAATAATTGGACACCCTTTCAAGGGCCTTTGGGTAGCAAATAATTGTTAGCTGGTGGTGGCAGAAATTACTACCATATAGTCTGGGTAAAGGGGCATAGCTAGAGAATCTGTGTCAGCCTTTCCAAGGAGTGTCTGTGAAGTTGTATAAATACTTATCTCAAAGTGTGGGTGTGTGTCAGCTACCTGGGCAGGGACACAAAGCACTGGTTGGACAGAGAGGGTACTGGAGGTTAGCTTGGCAGCTAGGCTGAGATCTGGACCCTATAGCTGTGTCAGTGGGGAGTCTTATTGGGGATCTGGAGAGCAAGGGAGCAACCAACCCCAGACTGACTGTGATCTCTGTGTGCACTTAAAGGAAATTGTTCTTTACTGTGTGTATTTGGTATCCTTTCCTCTTCTATGAGTCAACCTCCCTGGTGTTAGTGGTGAGGATTGAGGCTCCTTGATTGCTGGGCCTGGGCACGGTCGTCACACCTGACAAAACACAGAAACACCTCTACACTTGAAAATTTTTCTTCATCAAGCTACCTTGATAGATAAATAACAGCTTAACTGAAATGTACATATTTCAACCATCCTGTTTTGTTTCTTCCCTTTCTTTCTTAGCATATTATTTTAATTGCTCTAGCCTAATCCCTTTTTCAGCTTTTTTTCATTTCAGTCTTTCAGCACTCTTGCCCATGTTTATAATCTGATCCTTGTCTGCTTGCTAAAGTATATTCACTGACTGTTGACATCCAGCAACTCAAAAGCAGCAACCATTTATGTTACATGTTCAGAAATTCTCTTGGGGAAGATTCTGTTTGCAGGAGTACTGACAAAATACTTACTAACTTTACCTGAAACCTCAGTTCTGATGCTTGAAGACTGACAGTTCTCAAACCAGCAGACCAATTACAATCAGCAAGCAAATGAGAATCTGACTTCAGCAGCACTCTTCCATACCCATCTCTTTAGTTTGCAGTACTGTTCATAATTAAAACACTAATTCTCAGCCAAAAAAAAAGTAGTCATTTGGATAACTTAATTAGCAGTACCTGCCATAACTCATCCAATGCATTTAGTAACAAATTTCCAGGGTCATTTTATTGTCTTGTTTCTGTTATCCTTCTGCCTTCAAAGCAAAAAATTCCCACTCTTGTAGTGTTCAAGAAGCACAGCATTCTGAACACAAATGCACAAGTAAATTGCACATTTTATAGCAAAATGAAGACACAAACCAGTCTTAAGAAAGTTAACATACTACCATAGTGAGAGAATATAAAATTAAACCGGACAGCTTGGTAACTAATCAGTATGACTTTTACTCTATGGATTCAAATAACTAGCTTTTATGGTCCTTATCACTGTAGATCTAACCAGAAACTGCTGATAAATCCACACCCTTATCATTTCTCTTGTGTATGCTGGAAGGTACAACTTAGCTGCAGTCAGTCTGCAGTGCTTCCAGGCAAATGTTAACTCATATGAATACTTAAACTCATTGTCTCAGCTGAGTGTATGTATATGTGTGCATGTTTGTGTGCAAGTGTGCATGCATGCATGTGTGTGTCTGTCTGACTTGAATCTTGACAGATAACTAACCTATATTTAGGCATTCAGGAACATGCATGGGACAATGAATTAAAACAGTAAACACCTTGCAGAGTGCTATTTATAAAGACAAATTGCATCTACCTTGTACAAAATCTATTGCAATCATCAAGGGGAGCATCAGGACCCGAGCAGATTCCATGCTTTGTGCTATGCATCAGGAGTACAAAGTGAGTTGTCTGTAAACAGCAAGACAAACAGTTGCAGCTACAAGGAAAAGTGAAATGGGAGAGGGTCCACTGCTTTATGAATCTCCTGAAATGACTCTGATCATCAAATAACAGCTTTTAAACTGTCTGCAACACAGAATCCAACTACCACTGGCCCTCTCTTACAGATGTGCATGGTCAGATGTATGACATACAAGTTACTATCATCAAAGATTGGCAGATTTCTGATTCCCATTGTTCTGTAATCTCATACACATCTAAAATGTTGGCATGTATGATCAATTGATTTTCCAACACACATACCAGCTTTTTTGGTCAATAAAATGAACCTGTAAGCCATACTATCAATTAAAAAATATGTGCATATGCATGTATATGTGCCAGTGAAATCATAAACATATTAAGTCTCTGGGGATTCACAGCACTTTTGTTGTGCACTGTCCTTTATAGTTCCATACTTCTGGGTCCATAAATCTCCTGAGTCTTTGGTAATTCATAAGTCTTTTACTATGTACTGTCAAGGTGTAGACCTGAAGCCAACCAATGATAGAAAAGGAGATTAAATGAGGAGTCACTGCAACTGATGAGGTAGCATGGCCAAGGCACGTACAAGTAAAATCATTTTAAAGAAAGGTTTTGCATAAAAATATACACAGATAGAAACTAAGGGAGATTGGAAATAAATTAGGAAAGCTGAAAGCAACTGTGATCTTCAAAGAGAGAAAGATGATATGGTCAGAACTGTGATCTACTAGTTAATGGAAAAAGAATAATACCCAAAAAATAAAATGCTCTCATGCGTGCAATGAATGGGAATACTGTTTGCATATAGTGCATGCTGCTACAGTCCAGTTGGTAACGCATTAAGCTCTGGTAGCAGCATGTCTGATCAATATTTTATCCCACATTCCAGGTAGACTTCAAGCTAAACATGGTTAAAAAAAAATTGAATAGAAATGTGTGCTTTATCTATAAAGAACATTTTGGCCCCACTTCTTTTAAATTTTATTTATATAACGTTGATCAAATAAAATGAGATAACTCATTAAATTTGGGTTCCTATTATTTAAGCAAATGCTTAAAGTTGTGAAAGCTGTTTCATCGAACATGTTTACCAGAAATAGTGAAATTCTGAAAGCACGGAACATCAATTTTTTTCCTGGGAAAAAAATCACTGGGCTGTTTTCAGGATTTTGCCATTTCCTCCACTGTGGTACGATCTCAGAGTTGGTATATTTAAGCAGGGGGGTGTGGTTTGTTTTTTTGTTTATTTTTTACGGATCAGTGATTTTTTTTCCTGGGGAAAAAAATCGCTGATCCATGTGTTCGACATTTGGGATTTTTGGAGTGTTTGGGTCGATTATACAGCGTTCGCAATTTCAAGCCTTTGCTGATATAATATAGACCCTTAAATTTTAGGTGCAAATCCTACTGTTTTTGGGTGCAAAACCTACTGCTTTTTGGTTTCCAGTTGTCTGATGCTCAGAATGTTGTTACTGTAAGATCACCAGTGACTTGTAATGGTGGTTAGTTTCTGAGTAAATCCAGAGGATGAGTACTGAGTAAATCCAGAGGATGAGTACTGTATTTTTATCACTTTCTCCCTCTTCACTGAAGTTGTGCATTTTCAGAGTTGGTGTTTATATATATATATATATATATATATATATATATATATATATATATATATATATATATATATGTATGAAGCCACCCAACAAAGTCCTTCACCAAACAGCAAACGTTGATGAAAGAATTTTACTTAAGTATCAACTTATTTAATAATCCAAGGACTTGAAGTAATCATCTGCAAATCACTAGATACTGTTGTTCCTCAAAGAATTAAGTAGAAACAAGCAATGCTGAAACAAAACTTTTAATGTGAGCGCTTTCACAGCCACTGGGAAGCCGCTTCATCAGACAAATAGTATTGCGCTGTTAGGGCGCCAATTTTAAAGTAGCAATTCATTCCTCGCATCCAATGAGCGAGGATGTTAAATTTAAAGTGCTAACATCCTATCTGAAATGACTAAATACAAACTCTAGACTATAGAGCAATGAAGAACAATAAAAACAATAATAAAAACAGTGATACATTACACTATTATTAAAACTAATCCATAGCGCTACTGACTGAGACCTGAAAAACAAATACAGCTGATGCTTCACATAAATGCGATGATTGTCATAGCCTCTGGTGTGCAAAAAATGCATATGACCATATCTAACTAACAACACTACAATGGATGAATCTAACCATAACTTCATGCATAATGAGGATGAAATTCAATGCAAACTATCCTGATAAAAACTGTCCTAGGAAAAACAAGACTAAAAAATAAAACTAAGATGTGAATGGGTGAGTGTGTACAAATATGTACACACAAATACAGGAATATGAATATACACATATACAAAAATACGTACATACATGTACACATTAACACACATAGGTAGTCTTGTTTTTCCTAGGACAGTTTTTATCAGGATAGTTTGCATTGAATTTCATCCTCATTATGCATGAAGTTATGGTTAGATTCATCCATTGTAGTGTTGTTAGTTAGATATGGTCATATGCATTTTTTGCACACCAGAGGCTATGACAATCATCGCATTTATGTGAAGCATCAGCTGTATCTGTTTTTCAGGTCTCAGTCAGAAGCGCTATGGATTAGTTTTAATAATAGTGTAATGTATCACTGTTTTTATTATTGTTTTTATTGTTCTTCATTGCTCTATAGTCTAGAGTTTGTATTTAGTCATTTCAGATAGGATGTTAGCACTTTAAATTTAACATCCTCGCTCATTGGATGCGAGGAATGAATTGCTACTTTAAAATTGGCGCCCTAACAGCGCAATACTATTTGTCTGATGAAGCGGCTTCCTAGTGGCCGTGAAAGCGCTTACAAAAAAAAAAAAAAAAAAATTAAAAGTTTTGTTTCAGCATTGCTTGTTTCTACTTAATTCTTTGAGAAACAACAGTATCTAGTGATTTGCAGCTGATTACTTCAAGTCCTTGGATTATTAAATAAGTTGATACTTAAGTAAAATTCTTTCATCAACGTTTGCTGTTTGGTGAAGGACTTTGTTGGGTGGCTTCATACACATACTTGGTTGACTCGCTGGGTGGCTTCTGTGAGATATATATATATATATATATATATATATATATATATGTATATATATATGTGTGTATGTGTGTGTGTGTGTGTGTGTGTGTGTGTGTGGGTGTGTGTTTGTGTGCACGTGTGGTTGTGTCTGTGTTTTACAACCTTAGTAGATGTGCTGCTTGAATAGTAGTCTCCCAAGATTTTACTTGTTTGGGGATTGAATAATTGTGTCACTTAAACAACACATGATTATTCACAGTAAAGACATTTTTTGCAGCAGAAGACACTACTGAAAAACAGCAAAAAAAAAAAAAAAAATTCAGAAAGTTAGAGCAAAAGTAAAATGCATTCTGAAAATAAAGTTCTGGAAAATTTTTGATTTTAATAATCAGACAATTCAATATTGGTTACCCTGCTGCTGGATGAATATTGAACTCTCAAGCTTCAGTTGGCCAAGGTTCAACCCATCGATGAGCGGAGACCCTCCATAGGAAATCACTGTCAGCAGGTTATGCTGGCACTGATGCTCTTTTCTAGAAATGTTTCATCCTCGAATTAGTACAACTATGGACTTGGTATATATAAGTTTGGGATGTGGGGGCTTGCCCCCTTGCCAAAAAGAAAACCTCTTAAAAAGTTTTTTTTTGGGCTCCTTTTTTATTGCAAATGCAGTTCAAGGATTCTAATCGTCGATACACTCAGTTTCGTATGTTAAAAAGTTATTATCAATCTATATTCTATTTATAACACATTCTGTTTCATTTCTATACTTTCTTAATAGCAAAGGAAACTGCAGTTTATTAGAAGTGAAGGGCTACAGATTGAGTAAATGTTGTATTGTAACTTGTGAAAATGGCATGCTCACATTTAAGAGGTATTTACATTTTGTTGATAAATACTATTTCTGATTTCACAATCTTGAGCATTATAAAATTACTGAAGGGAAAGGTAATGTGAAATACTCAAATGCTAAAGCTAAGCCTTGTTTCCTGTTCCATGTAGTATGCTCTTGACTTAGTTAAACACTTTATTAGAAAAAACAAACCCAAAGTTAAATCTGTTCAGCTAGCTAAGACATATGAGATAATAATTTCTAGGCCTGTGGGATATTATAAAAAGGCACACACATTTTTTCTTTACTGTTTATGGCTGGATGGCACTCTTTTTCTGAAATTATTCCCTGTTAGATTACTTGTACAAGAGCAACAATAAGATACCCCTAGAATTCTTAGCATGGCTATGTACATTTATAGCCCAAAGGATACTAACTCTCTATCAGAAGTGAAGCATCCTTAACTAAATCAGCAGCTGCAAAAAATAAAGTGCAATTCTGATGGAGGTACAGCAGATCCTGAATCTCACTGTAAATCCACTAAAGCATTTTTTTAAGAGCTAACACTTGTATATAGTAACTCTAAGGTCACTCTATCTTGTAGTAGGGGGAATGTTTCATAGTACCACATCATCATAGTTCCTATATTTGTGCTTTCATTTTTCATTTCTGCAGATCAAAATTTGTTCTGCCTTTTAACAGGAACCCAACATGCTCAGTATCTAAGCATAGAAACTTTCACCTTGTTTTCTATGTAATTTGAATGTTGTGGCTATTTTGTTTTTCTCTTTGAATACTGACTTACATTTGCTAGCAAATCTGTAACCCTCACCCAAATGCAGAAAATAAAGTATTTGCTTTCATAGATGATTTACTTCAGGATGCATATAGTATGGTTGTCTACCTCATATGTCATGAGTACCACTGAAATCTTTTGCAGTGCATGGAGTGCCATGATTGCACTCAAAAAATGATTATATAATATCTTGGTTAAGTGCTACTACCCAACCTTAACAATGAGTAGAGGATTGTTAAGTACCCCCTATGTGCTGTTAAGGTAGGGCCTGCACTAAAAGCTGACAGTGCTGGCCAGTAAACAGCAGCAGCAAGGTGGAAATGGCTTCATTTCAACTCCAATTTCTACTTGCTGCCTGATAAACTATACAGGGCATTTTGAACTTAAAGGAACACTCCGGGCTCAAACACATTTAAACTCAAATGCTAGTTGTCTTTTATCCTTGTAAAATCAGCCTAGCTACCTGATGTTACAGGAATGCACTAAAAAGTTTCTTAGTCCTATATTTCTCCCCTTCCTAAGAATAGGGCAGGGAGCCCCATCCCCATTCTTTTGTATCGCATGCTTTCAGGTGGAATTCGTCTCCACCTGCATGACGTACCTTCGACATAGTCAAATCAGTGGTTCCCCTGTCCTGATGTTCCGCCCACACTGTGACATAGACATTTTCAAGGGCTGCCCGGTAAACAGCTGCTATACATTAGCTGTTGTTGTGGAACTGTAGTATGAGCACTGTTTCCTTCAGGACTGAAAATATTATCGGAGCCAGAATATCCTTTACTGAAACTGCATCGGAACGGCTTGAAAACTCTCACCTCCACAAACTTTTTGGTAAGCTGACTATATAATCTTTTTGCTCCATACAAATCTGTCCCTCCAGTTGCACATACAAATTTTGTGTTTCTGGTGCTAATTGCTTGTGGGTTAGTCAGTACATGCATGAAAGCAGAACGTTTGTATGTCTGAATGCAGAACAGTGTGCGCGCGTGTGTGTGTGTGTGTGTGTGTGTGTGTGTGTGTGTGTGTGTGTGTGTGTGTGTGTGTGTGTGTGTGTGTGTCACAGAGAGTAAGCGATGCATGAAAGAATGAACAGTTTGTGTGTGAAAGCAGAATGTCTGTGAGAATGCAGAAAAGACTGTGTGTATGAGAGTTAGCGATGAATGCCTGTGTGTGTAGATGAGATGCGGAAGGCACTGTGTGTGTGGATGAGAGATGAGGTGTGTGGTATACATCTGGTTCATAGGTTCATAGGTTCATAGGTTTATACTAGGCTATCTGCCCTAAGGCATTTATAAGCCTAGCCCGAAGTTTTGTGGCTTACGCCACCCCTTATATGAAAAAAATACTGTGCCCATTAGTTTGTTGTGCCTCTGTCCAGCAGTGACACAGAGATGATTCCCGGGGTAAACCTACGATCTCCCATCCACAGGTCAAGATTTCTCTTGAACAGAGCCAGCGAGGTGCTCTGTCTCACATGGACCGGGATTTTATTCCACAGCATAGGGAGTCTCTGAGTGATAAATCTATCCCTCCAGTACTTCCTATTTATATCCGTGCTAAGGTTTAAGTCGCTTGCTCTAGTGGTTTTGGTGGATTTGGATTTTTTGAGGTGGAGCATGTCCATTAATTCTGGGTTGGACATGGCCTTGTATGTCAGGCACATGTCACCTCTGAGCAGACAGTATGCGACTGAATAGAGTTGGAGTTTCTTCAATCTGGCAACATATGACAGATTTTGGAGTCCCTTTATCCTTTTGGTGAGGAACTTTTGGGGTCTCTCCAATTGCTGCAGATGTCGGGTGAGATACATCCCGAATGGGGCATTGTACTCGATCACTGGTCTGATAAGTGAAGAGTACAGGGGAACAATGACCTCACTAGATCTGGATGTGAATCCCTTCATGATCAGGTGGGCAATGTAGAAGGTCTTTCTAACCACTTTAGCAACGTGAGTGTCAAAAGAAAGGCCACTGTCAACCTGGATCCCCAGGTCCCTGATAACCTCTTCTGTGCTTAGTGGATTGCCACCTATATGGTAGCTTGGGGTTACCTTGTTTTTCCCGGCGGGTATGACTATACATTTTTTGGTGTTTAACTTCAGGCCATGGTTCTGGCACCAGCTATCTGTTTCCGTGAGTCCCTTCCGAAGGATATCCGTGTCCGATGCACTTTCCACTATGGCACCCAGTTTGCAGTCGTCTGCAAACTTTGTCAGCCAAAGTCCTCCCATGTTGGCCTGTACTTCTGAGAAGTAGATGCCGAACAATAGGGGGCCAAGGACCGAGCCCTGTGGGACACCACTTGTGACCGGCTTGGAGTCTGACATAGCGCCAGCAACTCTAACCCTGTGGGTTCTGTCCTTAAGCCAGTTTGCAACCCATCTTGTGACATATGGGTTTACATTTAAGCTGGTAAGTTTTTCTACAATACCCGAGTGGGGTATTGTGTCGAAAGCCTTTGCAAGGTCAAGGTAGGCTGTATGGACTGCCATTCCCTCATCAATGGCCTTGGTGACTATTTTGAAAAAGTCGACCAAGTTCAAAAGGCATGATCTGCCCTTGACGAAGCCAAACTGGGTTGGGTCCAATGTCTGCAAGTCCCCTATATCTTTGTTTATGAGCTCCATTATGATCCTCTCCATAGCTTTGCAGACTAGACTTGTTAAGCTTATGGGGCGGTAATTACCAGGGTCCGTAGAGGCACCGCCTTTGTGGAGTGGGACCACAGTTGCCGTACGCCACTCCTTGGGCATGTATCCTGTGGTAAGGCTGAGATTAAACAGCTGCCTTATGTGCAGGTTTAATTCCTCATTTAGCTCGTGTAGCACACAGCTGGGAACACCATCCGGTCCCATTGATGCTGTGTTTTTAGCTTTAGAGAAAGCAGCTTTCACCTGCGCATTTGAGATGTCTGGGAGGCTACACTCCGCTGGGATAGTTATCTCTCCTTTAGGGGGGAGAGGGGGTGAAGTTTGCACTGAACCTGTCTGCCAGTATGTTGGCAATGTCTGTGGGTTCAGTGATTTTTGTATCATTTTGGACTAATTCTGAGCATATCTGGGAGTTTCCACCCAGGTTCCTAACATAGCTGAAAAAGGCCTTATGATTGTTCTTTGAATCCATGGCAATTTTTCTCTCAAAATTGGCCTTAGTTGATTTTATGAGTGCTCGTATTTTTTACTAATAATGATCAGGGGTGACTTCCCTTTTATGGATTTTGTTCTATCATGTAATAGCTTTCTCCTCTTATTGTAAAGTTTGTTAATGGCTGGGGTCCACCAGACTGGACGTTTGCCCTTTGTGGAAAGAGTCTTGGTTTTATTTGGGATTGCCTGATCCATGCAGTTCTGGAGGTGTTCATCTGGTATGCAACTGGCCATGTAGTTTATCTTGTAAAAAAAAAGGATCATCCACTATTTTTATTTGCCTTTATTTTCCTGTAATGGAAGAGCTGGGGTCACCTTTAGGTCAAACTGTAATAAGTTTCCCGCTTACAATGTATCGATCGGCTTATTACAGTGAAGTGCTCGCTTTTTTTTTTATTTATTTATTTATTTTTTATGGGCACTTGCTGACGAGGTAATATGCGGATTCATAGCTCTGTCTGTGCGTGTGAATGCTGAACGGTGTGTGTGTCTGTATGAGGGTGAGTAAGCGATGCATGTAGAATGAACAGTATGCGTGTGAAAGCAGAATATTTGTGTGTGTGAATGAAGAATGGACTGTGTGTGTGTGTGTGTGTGTGTGTGTGTGTGTGTGTGTGTGTGTGTGTGTGTGAGACTTAGTGCTGAATGCCTGAGTGTGGACGAGAGATGGAGGTGTGTGGTATGCATCTGGCCACATAGCTTGTCTTCCTAAAACAAACGATCATCCTCTAATTTGTATTTAGCTTTATTTTCCTGTAATGGAAGAGCTGGGGTCACCTATAGGTCAAACTGTAATAAGCCGATCGCTTACAATGTATCGATCGGCTTATTACAGTGAAGTGCTCATTTTTTTTTTTTTTTTTTTTTTTTTGTTATGGGCACTTGCTGATGGGCTAGTGTGCAGGTTCATAGCTCTGTGCGTGTGAATGGTGAACGGGCTGTGTGTGTGTGAGTTGTGTGTGTGTGTGTGTGTGTGTGTGTGTGTGTGTGTGTGTGTGTGTGTGTGTGTGTGTGTGTGTGTGTGTGTGTGTGTGTGTGTGTGCGTGTGTGTGTGTATGAGGGCGATGAACAGAGGACACTCCAGCGAAAATCCATTTCAGTAATTAGTAGTTTAACAGAGTAAAGTTAGTGCTTTCATACAGGTCAATGCCTGTACTTCTTCAGACCTGTACCAAAGCTGCTAACTTTACTCTAGCATTAACCTGTACTGAAAGCTAACTTTACTCTATTCAACTACTGAATTACTAAATTGCATTTTCGTTGGAGTGTCCTCTGCCCATTGCTTTTGTGTTTTTTACTAGTTTGTAACTTAGATATTTACAACCCTGTGGCTAAGCCTTCAGCAACATCAGTCCTCCATTTAGCACACTTATAATCATGACATGCTGTACTTAGAAACTGAAGTGCACAGTTCCATAAAAGTAATGAATAACATTTAGCATTAATATGATCAAAAGTCCATCAAGCATTTTAAAATATCAGAATGGAGTCACCTTAGGTGTAAAGCTCCCACAAAACTCAGAGGTATTTTTTCAACAAAACATACTTCTAAATATTTCACTTCTTTGAAATACACAACAATGGTCTGCCAAGCAATTCTTTAGACTCTACTGGTTGCTGCTAAGCAAGCCATTAGAAAGGATTGGCAGGCTTATTTCCTTCATTTCATCAGAAGTGCCTCATTAGGTTCAGTTCTATACAAGATTTGATACAGTATTTACTAGTTCCAAGAAAACCACTAACCACTTTAAAGTGTAGCTACAGAAAGAAAAATAAAATGGTAAACGTTTTTTCACTGCTCGTGTCAAGTAATAATAATTCATTATTCTACTAAGTGCAACATTTACTTACTGAAAATATACATATCTGTCCATACTTACTGTCTCCCTGTAAAACATATTTTACAGTATCTCTATAATACTACATTCAAAATATGTTAGAAATATTTCTATTGTACATATATATATATATATTTATATAAGTGTGTGTGTGTGTAGTGATGTTTGCATTATATTAACAAGTAAAACATTTATCAGCATACTTATAATCATTACTGATTTTATTAAAACTGTTGTTGAGCTTAGCCAAATGGCCTGTTAGGAAAAAGGAAGACAAAGACTCTGGAAGCCTGTAAGGAAGGACGACAAATGGTTTCAGGGGCTATACAAATCATCAATCTGCAACTCATCACACTGATGAGTTTTTAATTGTGTGTTTTTTTTTTAAACTTAAAAATATTTTTGTCAGGGTATTGAGAGGTTGCATCACTACATCAACTTACAAAAACAAACTCCAGGTCTCACAACATAGGGGAAAGTGGAGAAAATAGACAAAAGAAAAACACTATCTGATGTAATCCCCTACAGGGAGCACCAAAGTAGCATGTCCCTTCATAAACAGAAGGGAAAGGTCCCTGGCACTTTGGGTATCCACTGAAAAAAGTCACAAACGTGTGTGTGGGTGGGTGAGGGGATTAACCTGGACAATAAATAATGTAAAATGAAAACTTTATGATGCCCAATGTTGTAGAACACCATCAAAAGCATTAATGCACTGATCATGCTTAGCCAGTACAAAACTATGCTCATGTTCAACCACACGTATTTGTCCTCAGCACTGAGGCATTTAAGCTACACTCAAATCAGTTCCGAAATGCTCTCAAGCACTGATATTTACTAAACATTTTTAGCAAACACAAACCTTTTAGCTCTATGCTTGATTTAGAAAACGTTTGTGATTATAATTCTTTCACTGAAATATTTCTGACTTTCTTAAGGTTTTTATCTCACCAGTTCTTATTCATGTTAGGTTTAGGCTGTGTGACATAATACCATTTTGAACCTTATGCAAGAAGTTCAGGCAGAACAATAGTAATTAATGGTCATCATTGATATGGAATCTAGTTATACAAAATAATTCATAGTGGGGGTTAGAATCTCTAAATTACTGAATTATGTATTGTTCAAGCTACAAAGATTCATCTTCTGAATTCTTGTCAACACTGATTATGCAAGTGCCTGTCAAGAATATACTTATTTTTCCAGGAAACCCTATATGCAGTTTGGGGGTACAGTCGTGAGAACCTTACCTGCAACTGCATATGGTAATTTATTGAGTTCTCTGAATTAGAATATATAATTATGGCATACATGCCAATTTTTTCTACAGGAATATGCGGCATCACTTCCCTTAAAAATGTTAACTGATTTGGTCTGCTGATTTAAATCTACTTATTTAAACCACAGAAAGAAGTTATGTTATTACTATAGCATTCCTTCTGTGTTGTCTATTTCATTCTTCATTAACCTGTGGGTCTTGGTTCCGACCCTCAGAACTGACTTGGCTGCTTCACTAGCTTGAGATTTAAAGCTCGAGCTCCTCTTCCCTACCCTTAACGCCTCTTTCCCCAGAGAACCTCCAATTGAGTTTGCTGCAAATATTTATCTACTGTCCACCAAAAACAATTATCTATCACAGAGAAAAAGCTAGAGTAGCAGGAGCTCAAACAGGACTGTGGTTCCTATGAGCATATCCATCAGGTATCTTGAAGTCTTGGACCAGGGGAAGGAGGGTGGAAGATTAATGAAGAATGAAAATAGACAACACAGATGGAATGTAACTTCATTTTCTGATGTCATTTTCATTTGTTCATTAACCTGTGGGGCAGAGTCCCCAGCTACAAAAACCCAGGGTGGTCCTCATGGAAGGATATTCCGGAGTACAGCAGAGCCAAAGGCACTCCTATTCCTGGAAATTATGTCCAATTTATAAGTAAGGATTGGTGCATAAGGTTACTCTTCATTTGTGAAATATTAAGTAAGGAAACCTGGAAGAAAGGGCCTGTAACTCAGAAATTCTTTTAGCCGAAGTAATAGCAACCAGGAAAAGTGTCTTCTGTAACAGAAACTTTAAATCTACTTTAGCTGCCGGTTCAAAAGGGGGATGAACGAGTGCTTGCAACATATTGAACAAATCCCAAAGGGGAACTGGATCTTTAATTGGAGGACGAAGTAGAAAGGTGCCCCTAAGAAAGGCTTCACAGAGTTTAGATGAAGATAACGATGTAGAATCTTCTCCCAAATGAAAATTGGAAATTGCTGCTAATTGAACTTTGATGGCTCCACCATTAAAAGGGGAAGCCAAAAAAAAATCCAACATCACAGAAACAGGGGCTGTAAGAGGGTTTGTTTGTTTCTGTTGGGCCCATATAGAAAATATTTTCTACTTTCTCTTAATAAAAAATCTTCCTGGTGGAGGGTTTATGGGCAGAAATCAAGATCTTTTGGACAGGAAATGAAAGCCTGGAATGTCTGGCCATCACCAGAATTGGAGAATCCATGCAGTTACCTTCAGGCCTTGAAGTTCCACATAAGGGTGTGCCCCAAGGGGTGAGACAGAAGATCTGGAGCTGGATCTAGTGTCATTGGAGGGCAAATCAGATGAGACCAAAGATAGATGAATCAGACTTGTCGTGGCCAAAAGGAAGCAATGAGTATTACCCTCCCCTTCAACCTGAATGCCTTCAGCAAGAACTTGGGAATGAGGGGCAATGGGGGGAAAGCATAGAGTAGACCAGGAGGCCAAGCATGAACTAGAGCATCCCTTAGTGACTGTACCTGAGGAGGGAATCAATGCAAAGTACTTGCTGCATTTTTTATTGAGTGGGGAAGCAAAAAGGTCGCAATAGGATTGACCCCATCACTGGAAGATCATGTTTGCCATGGATTGGTTCAGATACCACTTGTTAGGCATCAGTTGAATTCAGCTGAGCCTGTCCGCTAGGATATTGGACTCTCCCAGAATGTGCATTGCCACTACAAAGCAGTTAGTGGAAATCGCCCATTACCACACTTTCACAGCTTCTCAACACAGAGGGTAAGATCTGGTTCCTCACTCTTTGTTGATTTTCCAGACCACTGACATTCTCCATCTGTACTACAATAGTACCTAGAAGAAGAAAGCTGTGTAGCACTTACAATGCTATATGAACTGCTCTCATCTCTAGGACACTGAAATGCAAGTTGGTTTCCTGGAGCATCCATGTGACTTGAACCATTCTACCCAGATAATGCCATCCAGCCCTTCTGGGAGGCATCTGTTGTTAATGTGGCATTTGGAGAAGGATGAATGAAGGGGTGTCCTTGAGTAACATCTGCAGAGCGAAGCCACCACAGTAGAGATTCTTATTATAGTCTGGAAAGTCTAATGAGAAGCCTTAGAGGATTACTATGTAAAGACAATTGAACAGCTAATGTCATTATAGGATTCTCATGTGAAGGTATGCTGTGGGCAAAATGAGTATTGTGACTACCATAGAACTGAGAGCTATGAGAAACAAACTTGCTGGAGGATATGGTATGGCTGGAATTTGTTAGACATGAAAACATAGGCTTGACACTTGGTCCACTGTTAGATAAGCTCAAGAAACTGTTGAGTCTAGATGTGCTCCTATAAAATCTATCACTTGAGCTGGTTCCAACTGGGATTACACCAAGTTAAGAGCTATGCCCTCTTATCTTTTATTAATACTATCTCATTGGTCAGAGATAATAAGAAACATGTCTCTTGTTTATTCCTTGACTTATCAAAACCTTTTGATACAGTGTCTCACCCTCTCCTCCTCAACAAACTGACTGATCTTAACTTCTCTACCTCTACTGTCGCCTCGTTTTCTAGCTATTTTTCTGACCGACTACAATCAGTGAGATGTCTGTCTGCTCTCTCCCCTCATTTCCCAGTTAGAATAGACGTCCCTCAGGGTTCCATTCTTGACCCACTGCTTTTCAGTATCTTTACTAATTGTCTCTATACTTCCTGCACTCCATCATCCCTTGTACAATACACAGGTGACTCTACAGTTATTAATGCTGATACTCCCACTGAGCTTCCCACTGCCACTCAGTGCTTTAACTCAGTAGAAACCTAGCTCTCTAATAACCAGCTTATTCTAAATCCTAAGAAAACAAAGCTCTTAATTTTTCTCCCCAAAACCTTTATCCATATCAAACCTACTTTCTCTATACTATCTCTCAATAACACCCCTGCTGGTGTAGAAACTAGTACAAAACTCCTAGGTGTTATTATTGATGACCAGCTTAAGTTTGACTTACATGTAAATAACTGTATTAGGAAGACTCACCAAAAACTATGCCTCCTGTACATGAACTAAAAGATCCTTACTAGGAAAGCTAAAGTAACTGTCTCCCAAGCCTCTCTCCTACCCAGCCTGTTATATGGCTCTCAAATCCTAACAAATCTTAACTCTTTCTTTCAATCAAAGCTACCATTGACGATATGAAAGATAACCATAGATGCATACATATACATACATGTGTGTGTGCTTGTGTGTGCGTGCATATTTTATATAGATGCATACACACACACACACACATGCACACACACACACACACACACACACACATATATATATATATATATATATATATATATATATATATATATATATATATATAAAACAAAAGCCAATACAGACAGCAAAAATATCTAAACACAATTTTTTTCCAAACATATTTATTAAATTTATAAATATGACAAAGGCAATCTTACATTTATACAAATGAAAAGCATACAAAATATCACTTCAGTTACAAAGAGTGTACATTACAGACACCATTGAAACAAATGTAGTTGTAAACATTATACATGAGTTATATAAACCATCCAGTCATTGTCAGTTAAGCATTATGTAGCTCATTCTAATCCTCCCTCTTAAACCTCGTTCCTGCTCTGCATATATTGTTCTCACAATTCCCTTTTTTCCTATGTAGTTTGCTCCTTCACTTTTCTAAAGATCCCAGTTCTAGTTGTTTTATCTCTGTTACTATATTCACTACTTCTAGTAAAGTAGGTCTAGACTTTGATTTCCATTTTATAGTAATTGCTGTTTTGGTAGCCACCATAATTAGACTAAGCAAGGCTTTACTATGTCTAGGGAATTCCGATTCTGTAGCATACATAAAAAAAATAATCTCCCCAATCAGTCCAATCTACTTACCCAGCATCTCCAACAGAGCAGTCTGCAGGGAATCCCAAAAGTCTACCAGCTCACCACACTTCCAAAAAATATGTTCCCAACTACCTCTTTCTTGCCTATCACACATCCAACATTTGCTGTCCACCTGAGGAAAATTTGTTTGGAGTCTACTTGGGGTATAAAAATACCTATGTAAACACTTCCTGGCAAAGATCCTAAATCTTCTAGACTCTGTTGCATTTTTGGGAGTTATACATATATCCCCCTATTTTCTCTTTGTGAATTGCTTATCCAGTCCATCTTCCCAATCCTTTCCAAGCTCGTCTGATTGATTCTTATAATTATCATGCAATATTTTATATGCTTTACTAATTATTCTTTTTTTTAACAGCAGACAATTTGGTGAATCAAGATTTTTTTTGGATACTATCATGTAGCAAAGGCCTCTCTTATTGGATGTCATACAGAATCTATTTGGCAAAACTTAAGGTACAAGTTACCATTACCAGCAGCATTGCTTTTTTTTTTAATCTGGAATATACATATTTAGCTTGTCTCAGTCCATGAATAGTTTACAAGGACTGCCATCTACAATTGAACTATGAGTAAGGAGTCTATGGCTTCAGATTCTGGAAGGGTGAGGGCTGTTGTAAAAGTGTTGAAATGGGAAAGTACTGGAACCCATAGTCTGAATAAGGTGGGTATGTGATGGGAGGAAAGATTTTATGTGGCTCTCGTGGAGATTTAGCTGTGCGGGCATCATGTAGAGCAAATGGTTCTGTTGGATTATGTGGCTTCCGTGCAGGTTGGTCATCATTGGCTTTAGGAGGGTGTGTGTGTGTGTAAAATGCCCCAGAGAACAGATGGTGGTGGGTAGAGATACTCAGGCTTGAACCCTGTACCTTGTATGCAGGTGTTAAGGACCTGAATTCCCTACCCACCACCATTTGTAAACAAATTGCAGATTTTTGCCTCATATTGGATCTGATCTGTTCCTCATAATATCTGTGTTTTCTAAATACTGCAATGCTTGGTATTTGATGGTGCACTGGTAGCATTGTTGCTTTACAGCTGCAGGTTCTTGGGTTTGATTCTTGCCTGGGGTGCCTTCTGTGTGGGGTCTGCATCTTATCTCTGTGTTTGTGTGGGTTTGCTTTTGTGTCCTCCCATGTTATAAAGACATGTCTGCATGATTTCTTCCTGGTCCTCTGCTGAAAATTGTTTTTTTTTTATTCCAAGTCAGATTGTCCTGATTAACAAATGTTAAATAAAATTGACAGGCATTTGAATTTCAGACTTCAGGTTTCTGAATGTTTAATTCCTTACATATTTGGTGGTGCAGTGGTAGCATTGTTACCTCACAGCTGTAGGTTTTCTGGTTTGATTTTTGGCTGGGGTGCCTTCTGTGTGGAGTCTGCATCACATCCTTGTGTTTGTGTGGATTTGCTCTGGTGTCCTCCCATTTTACAAAGACATGTGTCTTCAGTATTTCTCCCTGGGCCTCTGCTGAAAATTGTTTTTATTCCGTCTGAAGTAAAATTGGCAGGCATTTGAATTTCAGACTTCATATTCTTCAGAAAATACATAGTAACACAACCTTTTATTCTAGCAATTTTCTAAGTTTATAAGATGAATATTTGAAATTTGTCCTTATTTTTTGGACTGTATTACCCCATTATTGGCTTTGTCCAGGTTTTTTGTGCTAAGGTTGACAACTATGGCAAGAACTGAATTCACTGAATATGTCTGAGGGCTGTATTCCCTCATTACTGGGTTTGTCCAGGTGTTTTATGCTAAGAGGTTGACAGCTGTGGTGAAAACTGAATTCATTAAATGATAGCCAATTAATTTTCAGTCTTCCTCTCTTTCACAAAGCAGCTGATTTGGCATAGTGGTATGTTGCTCTGACTGTTTTGCACATGGACCTTGGCAGTAAAATGTATGGTGGTAACACAGCATTTTTCTTTCACAAAGCAGGTGATTTGGCATAGTGGTATGTTGCTCTGACTCTTTTGCACAGGGACCTTGGCAGTAAAATGTATGGTGGTAACACAGCATTTTTCTTTCACAAAGCAGGTGATCTGGCATAGTGGTATGTTGATCTGACTCTTTTGCACAGGGACCTTGGCAGTAAAATGTATGGTGGTAACACAGCATTTTATTCTAGCAACTTTCCTAGATTATACAAGCAATGTTTAATGTGTCCCTGGTTTTTGGCCTTTTGACCCTCCCCCCAATAAATTTGGCTTTTTCCAGATTTCTTGTGCTGCGAAGTTGAGATGCAGTTGAGTATTGAGTAGATTTTACAAGGAGCTGAGAGCTGCAGGTGAAGAGAAGTTTAGTGCTGCTTATGCTAAGTCAGCAATACCACTATGTCAAGTCGTGTACTTGCTTTTGATGCAGAAGGTTGTTGGTTCTACTCCCACAAGGGGTGAATGCTACCGTACTGAAAAAGTTAAGATACTAACTATGAGCCTGTTATCAGTTTGCCATCCATTTCCTATTGCAATATTACTAGCTTATCATTTTTAATGTAATGTAGGCAATTTATTCCTCAGGGGCATCAGCCACTTTATTTTTCGATGAAACCATGAAATATTAAGGTGTTTGCTAGCAGCAACCTCTTCATTAGTTACAGATTTATTTAATGTGAAATTATTTGGATGACTTTTTTACTTCAGAGATTGTGCATATTTACTGATAATGGTGGACTGTAGAATTGTGCATATTTACTGATAATGGTGGACTGTAGAAGTTTGTGTAGACTTTTATGATGGAAATGTTCTGAATTGGGCAGTTTTGTCATCATTGGTGCATGCGTTTTGTTTCATTGTTTACTGGAAAAATGTTCAAAACAATAGGAAGGTGTATCAAAGAGCACATGTATGTTTCATATGCAAGGGGCCTATGATTTGAAAACAGCCCAGAATTGATCTTTATCTGCCACTGGTAAAATGTATTTTCTTTGAATGTGGGTTTCAATGCTGTTTCAATGAATGTGAGCTTCAAGGGCAGAGAAGTTTTAATGCTAAGTTTGTTTAGCAGATGTCTTAGTGTTTGTGCTGTAAAATGCAAAATAAAACTTTCAAATGAAGTCTAAATCATCATAGAAGTAAATCAGTATGCACATTAGCGTTTATGGTAAGTGGAGTGAAATAGCTAAGTAATGGATCATTGGAATGTCTGCAGGGGGAGGCTCCATTCGACCATGATTTTGTGAGCGGGAAGAGCAACAAACAGCCCCAGCTGAACTATACCTGCCAACTGTCCAGATTTTCAAAGAATGAATAGATTTTTGCTTCTTATTTTTGGTTTGTTCCTCATAAAATTTGTGGTTTTCTGGCAAATTATTTAGGAATTAAGTCACTAAATAATGACACACTGAGTTTCAGACTTCATAACCTTCAGAAAAATGCATGTTAAAGTAAGACCTGTTGTTCTATCAACTGTCTCAGTTTATACAAGAGCAATTTTTAGTACTGTTTGTGTTCCCCCAATATATTTGGCCTTGTCCAGATTTATTGCATTAACAGGTTGAGAGGTACATGCAAATAAATTGCTTTATAGAATTAGGCATAGCCAAACCTCTCAACTGTCTCTGATTTTGGCTCAAATAATAATCCCTCCACAAAATAGCAATTTTGGAATAAAACATGGAGGGTTTACAATTAAGAAATAACTGCAATAATTAGTTATAGATTACTTTTATTTTAGAAATGCATGTAGATTATTTTATTTTGTCGTCTGCTCAAGTTAGCAGTACTAATATTAGTGTCCCTATTTTGACAGGTTCCCAGCTGTATTGTGTGGCTATTTTATATTTTTACATCACATTTTTGGTCCATTTTTTATAAAATGGTGGGTTTTTTTTGGAAAATTACTGACAAATCATTAAAGACTGAAGTTAGAAAATAATGACAGACATTTGAGTTTCAGATTTCATACCATTCAGAAAATTAATACTATTGCAAGACCTATTATATTATCTTTCTAAGTTTATAAGAGCAATATTTTAAAAATTGTCCTTATTTTTGGCCCTTTGTCCTACTTCTTTGTATGGCTTTGTCCAGATTTCTTGCTCTGAGGTTGAGAGGTATGACAAATGTGTCAGGGTCATCACAGTGAGCCAGAGACATTTCGAATTGTGACATACTTGTTGCACCCCACACCCCCATGTAGTGACTCTGGATGCGTTGAAGCAAGGCAAGGAGTAGTTATGCAGTGTAAATGTGCAGAGTATCCCCCCCCCCAATCCAAGGTAAACATAAGTACTAGAGTGGCTTTTCATCTGTCCTTGATTTTGCAGAATGGTCTGGTTTCTGTCATATTTTTTTGTACTGTGGATTTATGCTTATTACTCAGAGTGCCTGTTGTTCTGTGTTTAAGTAGCAATACTTTAATGACCATGAGGTAAGCTTGGCTGAGATTGTAAGATGCAAATAAGCTTTAATAAGCATACTGTTAAAGAACTGCCAACATTGAAAGCCTTTCTGTTGTTGCCATGTAGAGAATACTTAACTAGATAATGTATAAGCCTTGGGTATTGAAATGCATATGACAGTATTTGTAATAAAGGACAGGATTACATTATTTTAAGAAGCTCATTACACTTGGAAACTTTCAGTCATCTCTGCAGGCTTTACCCATAAACTAAACAGAATGCCAATCGGGTGGTCCATAACCTGTACAGTAATCCTTTTAAGCAATGTATCTTCAGCTTATTTCTTGTTTGCTTTCCATTTTTACTTTGATCATGTTTTCCCCATGAAATGAAACAAGTAGATAGTTGTCAGGCAGCAGGTCTTTTCTTGGATAAGGAACATGTTTACAAGTGGGGGCATCAGAGATTTCTACTTTTATCATGTTACTTGGTACTTTAATAAAGCTGAATATAAATTATAATTAAAACTGCAGTGCAATAAGTGGTTTGAGTTGAGTGCTGCTTGTTTTTTTTTTGTACTTGATTTTGACTGGCATTCCATTAATGTATTTTAAATAGTAAATTATTTTTTCATGCCTCACAACCTTTTTGTTTCCATCTAGATATTAAGTAAGCTGTCATGCAGCCAATGCATTGAAATATTTTTTTCTTCTACACTTCATTTTGTCTTGATTGGACTCTCATAATGATGGTTTGGCACTCACGGCAGTGTATTAAGTTAGTTTTTGTGGTTTTGAGCATAGCTCCTCCCCTTTCTAGCTGGACGCACCCCTTCCCATTGACCCCACCCATTCAGCTGTCTCCTGCAGCCCCCTTTGATCCTTTGATTTGAAGTCACCAGCCGCCACTGGTGTTGACAATAATTCAAGTAATAACGGAGGTGGGCTCATTTTACACCCAACTGGCTAAACCTAAAATATTTGCTCAAATAGGGCACCACTCTCTCTCTCTCTCTCACACACACACACACACACACACACACACACACACACACACACACACACACACACACACACACACCTTTACCGTAATACTGTCATAACTCTCGTCTTCTCAACAGACCTGGACAAAGTAAAAATTAATTGGGGTGGAAGGGGCAAAGACCAAAAATCATGGCTATATTTTAATTATTGTTCTTATAAACGTAAAAAAAAATTGTTATAAAAACAAGCAAACTATGCCAAAAATATGCAAACTTTTTTTTCTTACATTTCTTTTCTTGCTAAATGCTCATGGAGCTGCCGCCAGAGCACAGGGCTGTACATCTCTAGCTGTAATAAGCAGATCGCTTACAGTATGTAGATCGCCTTATTATTGTGCAGTCAAAAACAGTAATAAGCCAATCTACATACTGTAAGCGATCGGCTTATTACAGCTAGAGATGTACAGCCCTGTGCTCTGCCGGCAGCTCCATGAGCGTTTAGCAAGAAAACAAATGTAAAAAAAAAAAAAGTTTTTTTGCTTTTTTCTTACATTTGGTTACTTGTTGAAGGCTTGTGGAGCTGCCACCAGAGCCAAGGGCTGTACATCTGTAGCTGTAATAAGCCGATCACTTACAGTATATAGATCGGCTTATTACTGTAGAGTTATTATTTTGAGATATATCCTAGGCCTTTCCAATGTAAACATTCACCTCATAGTTCAAAGTTAAAAATGCATTCTCTACACTCCTTGGTACCCCTCATTCCTCTCTGAGTTTTTTTTTTTATTTTTTGTAAGTTTGGATTTAAAAGATGCTAACCATCAAATCAGAGCATACAGATTTTTGCACCATGTTTGTTTTTTCCCTCATAAAAAGATTGGAGTTGCTAAATAATGATAGATATTTAAGATTTAGAATTCATCTCCTTGAGAAAAATGCATACTAACACAAATCCTGCTATTCCAGCAATTTTCTAAGTTCATGAGAGAAATATAATCTGTTCCTATTTATTTTAGACTTTGCCCAGATTTCTTGCATTAAAAGTTCGAGGGCTATGTGAGACAGTGAAATGCCCAAGTTAGGGTTAGCAGGTGGTTAGTAATTTGCTTAGGCTCAGGCCCTGTACCTCATCTACAGGAAACAAGAGCCTGAATCCTCTACCCAAAATATGCCATTTTTTATTATAAATGGTATCACTGTTGTGTGTTTATAGTTTTAAAGCAGTGTTAGTAGCTCAGCAGGTAGCATACTTTTGTTTTGATGCCAAAAGCTGTGGGTTCTATTCCACAGATGTGAATCCCTTCATGATTAGGTGGGCTATATAAAATGTTTTTCTAACCACTTTGGCCACGTGGTAGTCAAATGAGAGATTGCTATCAACTTGGGTACCCCGGTTGCTAATTACTTCTTCCGTACTTAATGGATTATCACCTATGTGGTAATTTGTGGGCACTTTGTTTTTGCCAAAGGGGATGACTATACAAGGGCCTATAATGAAAGGCTCCACTGCCATGATAGCCTGTAGCCTGTAGTTTGAAGTACTTCGAGCTGAAGTGACTGCCAAAGGAGTGTGTAGTTATGAAAACCTTGTAGCAGAAGTAAATGACAAAAGAAAAACAGTCTTCCAAGAAAAAAGTTGTATATCTGCAGTAGCTGCTGGTTCAAAAGGAGGTAGGGTGAGTTTTTCCAGCACCAAATTGAGTTCCCATGCAGGATTCTGCTTTCTCCTGGGAGGCCTTAAATTTTTGGACACTCTGAGGTACTGCTTTAGCAGGGGATGAGAAAAGAGCGGAGGGTCTATTATGTAATGATCCAAGATGGCAGATGCATGGATTCTTATTGAAGAATAATATAGGGCCTTGTGAAACATCTCAGTTAAGTATTGCAAAATCTGAGGAATATTGGGCTTTGGTGAGTCTATTCTTTGTGCTTGGTTCCAAGCATCAATAGCTTCCATTTATCAGTTTAAGATTGCAATAACACTAGGCCTGCTGGACTCCAAAATGATGTCCATCACAGGTTTAGTGAGACATGTGATTGGTGAAATTAGTTGATTAGCCAGGCTGCAAAATTCAGAGTTTGGAGCTGAGTGTGCAGAGTTTGATAGTTCAGCTGAGACAGTAGGTGAGCTATTTGAGGCAAGTACCATGGAGGATTGTGTGACATATTCCTTGGACAGGGGTACCATTGTTGGCAAGGCGAGTCATTTTTGTTTTTTCCTGTCTGACTTATAGTAAGACCTTGGAGAGTAGAGGCAGAGGGATAAAGGCATAGACTGTTTATTCCAGCTGAAGGATCGAGCATCCACTTTCCATGCTTTTTTGTGATGAGTTCTTGTGCAGAATTTTTCCAAATGATAGTTTTGTGGAGAGGAAAATAGATGCATGTCTGGGTTCCACCATTTTTGTGTTAACATGATGAAGACTTTGGGTTCCAGTTTCCATATGTGCGTGTCCATAAGATTTCTGCTTTGGTTGTCTGCCAGAGTTTTGGGCTTTCTTGGCAGGAATTGGTCATGAACATGTAGTTGTTAAGTAAAGGTTGTGTTCCACAAGGCCATGGCTGGTCTGCAAATGGGGCAGGAGTGGGTACCCCCTGCTTGCTTATGTACCACATAATGGTATTCTTTTCTGTCTTTATCAATAGTTGTCCTGGATGAAGGAAGTCCTTGAAGGCTGTCAGAGCATTCTGTACAGCTAGCATTTTTTTCTAGGTTGATATGTAGATGCAATTGGTTTGGGCTCCATTTGCCCTGAATGCATCTCCCGGCCAGATGGACCCCCCAAGCATAGTCTGATGCATCTTATGTTAGGGTTTGGGTGGCATGGGGTAGAATGAATGACCATCCCTTGTTTTGTTGACATGCGTCTGCCCACCAAAGGAACTCTTGTTGCAAGCAGTTTGTGTGATGTGATACATGTATTTTAGGTAACCTTCAGTAATTTGTAGGGCTTACACATATTTATAAAAACAGGAGAGCGCTATGACATGTGCTTTTGGATCTCAGGTGGCAGTATTTAGGAGAACTTGGAGTAAGATGTGCAATATTGCCAAAAGGGCACACAGCACTGCCTGGTACAGTGATTTGTAATAACGTAGACAGGAAAATTATGGAGTCAAAATTGTCAGTCTGTACTCATGAAACTGACAGTAGTATTACTCTGCTGTGCGTTACTGCCTGAATTGACAAGTTTAATTACTACAACTGCAAATTGGATGCTGCAATACTTATTTTAATGAAGGGTGTAAAGCCTCTTACGTGATGTTTTCTGCGAACTGCATGTCTCTTTTGTTGTTTTAAAGATACAGAAGTCTAATTAATAATGTGAAAAATATGAATAACTGTCTGGCTGAGTAGTGTCTACGGCCAATTAACTGCTCGATATTTGATCAGTGTAGCAGTAAGATTTGAAATATGCACAAAGAAAGGCAAGGAGGGTCTCAAAATAAATGAACTAATATGGAAAAAGGACTAAAGGATTCCTAAATAGTATCAGCTGAATTAGTGATGATCATATTAAGCTCCCAAAGTGCCTCAGTTATCTGCATTATGCAACTGATACATACATGCACAAAAAAATTAGTAGCCCACCGCAAAAAAATAATTCACTGCATGGAGTATAGAAAACAGTGAGTTTTCAGTACATGCTTTTACTGTGTCAGCATCATAGACACAGGTTTGCAGTCTACTGTTTGTGGAGAGGATGCTAATGTCATTGAAAATACGGAAATAACATGTCACTAGGCTGATGTTCCTCAAAGAGATTGTAAAACATACATAAGTGAACATAATAATGTCTTGTAGAAATAAGGAGGAAATAAAAATAGTGTAGACAATGAAATAATCAAACGTTATCCTGCACTGTTGTATGAAACTTAATTTGAATTTTTTTACATAAATCTTTTTGTTGATGTCTAACAAATGATTCTGCAGGCAGAGGGGAAGACATTTGAAATGGCACTCCCTTCCTTTCAATTGTGAGCTGTCAGTTGGCAGTTTTCACACCTCTGCAGTAGTGTGGGAGGAGGGGACTGTCAATTCAGGCAGGACTACAAAAGAACACTTAGAACAAAGGCATCCAATTTAGCTACAACTCTGTCTGCTGCTAGATAACTTCAAATTATACTGTAAAGCAAGCTGTGATCTAAACATAAATGAGGGTGATTAACAATAGAAAAGAAGCAGGCCTAACACAGACGAAATCCAAACTGACAATGAGTCACAGATTTCCCATTATATGTCAATGGCATGGGAATTCACAGTTACTTCCTTATGTCTGGCATGAGTCACAGAAAGGAGACTTGAAATGCTTTATGGGAAAGAGAAAGGCTTGAAGGAGAAGAAGATCACATTGATATAGCAAGCCCCATCGGTAGCCATGTTGTGGGAAAATAGCTAAAATTACTAATAAAGCACTTGGAGTCAATTTTAGATGTTAAAATAGGTCTGGAAACAAAGATAGACTGAAAAAAACATATTTTTTTAGTTCTAGGGTGGAGTGTTCAGCTTCCCTTACACAGGAAATAATGTCCAAAAAACACAATTAAAAACCAAGTAACAAACTAGCTAGGAATGAAAAGTAAATCATACTGCTTTTTAAAAAACATTTAGTGCCTTCGTCCTTCTAAATGGACTTCACAGTTAAAATTTGAAATTTCTAGTCTCATAAAGGTCATATGGTCTTGGATTAATTGATTGCTAAATGTTTTACAGCACATTTAAAGAAACATCCATAAAACCATAAGTAATTCCAGTAATCAACTCTTAAGTACACTAAATCTATATCAAATACATGAATATAAACTCTAGGAAACATGTTATACCATGAAAAAGGGAATATGACTGTATAAAAATATATATGCAATAAATAAGTGAAAAATAAATAAAATGCTGCATATTAAAACACTCAGCACTATGAATGATGACCAACCAAGATCACATACAAAGAGCTGCCTTCAACTGCAGAACACTTCTAATGAAACCATACCATTTTAACCTGGGTACATGGTTACATTCATCTTCAACTGCCATTTTAATTCCTTAAATTCCAGAAAGTTGTCATCTGGTCTACTTCTATAACCCATACTAATGTGATCAATAACATAAAACCTACATTTATGGGTACTAAAGATACTCATATGTTTATACAATGCATTGTAGTCATACTTTTCCTTAATACCATATAGGTGGTAATAAATTCTAGCTCTTAACCGTTGTATAGATATCCCAATATAAAAAAACAGACATTGTTGGCACTGTGCTACGTATACAATCCCTGAAATGGAGTGATAATACCTGATGCAACCTAATCACACCATAACATTGGATGTAAATAGTGGACCCTTCAAGAATACATTTACATTGACTACATTGCCCACATTTTGTCATGTTACCAAGGCTATCCAAAGGACCTGTTCTCTCTAACAGAGACTTAAAGCAGGTACAGTTTTTGTACACAATCTTGGGGACAGGACCTATGATATTTGAATGTTCTTCATTAATAGAAAAAAATGTTCCAATTATTTTGCACAATTCCTTTAATATCAAAAATGTCAAATTATAGGTAAGAATCAAAGCCATATTGTAGTTAACTTGTGAATTAATAAAATTGACTGGTGGGTTGTTCATATGATGCTGGCAACCCTTTCCTTGGAAAGGACAAAAAAAAACATTTTTTTTCACATTTTACAGCAAAAACACTGACAGGCATTTGTTAAGCAAAACAAAATAATCTCACACTAAAGGCAGAGTTAGCATGTACACAGGAAGCATCTGTTCACTTGAAACTACATTTATTGAAAATGCATCTGGCAACACATTAAACAACATGATGTGCTGGGACTCATAGTCAAACAGCAAAGAGTGAAGCACTAATTAGCATTTTGTGAAGGGTGCAGGAATAATGACAAATGTGCAATGCATTTGCTAAAGGCTTGGGTCAATCCACTGGCATTGGATGCAAGAGTCCCTTTTCAGGGCAGTCTAGTAGCATTGTGTGGTGAAGTGACTTTGTCAGAGCTACATAGAAGGTCAATAAAGGCTGAGGAAATTAAACCTTGCACTACAGAAGCAGCTCATATACTTATTGATTTGAACTAAGTACAAGGCTGACTGTTGTAACCCAACACAATGCATTTCACGTCTATCTGGTTGTAAAAAAAAAAAACACATTAAACTTGTAGACATAATGCTGTACAGTGTATTCACAATCAATTAATAATCACACAATCAACACTCAACAAAACAAGGAGACCAAGGATCGTACCCAATGAACATGGGTCATATGATGATGTTCCTATTTACTACAATCATTTCCTTCTTTTGCACTATAACTAGTGTGGGTTGCAAGGATCAGTACTGATACACACATGCACACACGCACACACACACACACACACACACACACACACACACACACACACACACACACACACACACCATAAATTTCAGCCAGCTTGAAAACAAGTGAATAAATATTTTAATATTTGATCTGCCAGAAGTCTATCTGAGCTCATTGTTGTCAAAACTGTACACTGGAATCCACTATAACCTTTCCTCTGCCTTCTTAGCTTCTTAGCTCAAATCAGAGACAAAGACCTACAAATCAGGAATAGATTTTAAACATTCCCTTATATATTTAAAAAGTTGCTAGAATAAAAATGATTTGCATTAGTAAACATTTTTTGAATTATACAAAGTCTGAAACTCATACCTGTCATTATTAAACAACTGTAATCCAAAACAATTTGCCAGAAAGCCACAAAAGAATGAACAAAAATATTTTAACTTTTTAATACAAGAATTTTGGACAAAGACAAAAACAATGAAGGGACAAAGGACCAAATATTAAATATTATTTTCTTTGATCTGATCTGTTTGCTAACCAGGTAACTCTCTATACAAATTGCCCCTTTATAGAGGTGACAGAGGAGCACTGAGTGACTTACTCAATGGTACACAGTAGGCAAATGGAGGTGAAAAGATTAAAACTCTGTACTTGAAACTTCAGGAAGCAGTTTATTGACAGCATAGATCCTCAAGTGCAGACTACTCTAATTAACCTGAAATGCATTTTAACGACAACTGTGAAATTCTAATGACTAGTAGTATTACCTGACTGTTATCCTCAGTGATATATCAGAAAATTAAGAAGTTAACAAAGATTTGGCAGTTAGTACAGTGGATATGGCTTTGATCTCTGAATGAGCTGTTTCTTGTAGGCAGGTGTACAGGGTTTGACTCTTTCTAGATGAATTTGCCTACTGAGTATCTCAGAGCAAGTAACTTATCCAGACAGTGCTCTTGGAACTTAGCCAGCAGGCAGTGCTCTTGGGACTTAGTTAGCAAAAAAAGGTATGGACTTACCTAATAATAATAATAATAATAATAATAATAATAATAATAATAATATTAATACTACTACTAATAATAATTGTAATAACAATAATAATAATAATAAAGAATAGAGCATGTATATTTTCTAGATAAAAAAAACAGCTATTATACTCTAATGACTGGAATTACTGACAGATTGTAATCCCCAGTGATTTACCTTGTGTTTTCGGTCTGTAAACATCCTAGACGAAGGGTACTGTAATCCATTCTGGCAGGTTCCTTTCCTTATTTACCATAAAACACTTTTCAAACCCATCAGTGTCCATACTATTTCTTTTTTCCCCTTTTATTATGATCACAAATATTTGGGTTTAATTTAAAATTATTTCAAGTTTTACAGTAAAAGCACTGACAGCTATTTGTTAAAAAAGACAAGCATCACACTGAAAGCAGATTTAGCATTAGCAACAGTAAACTTTCATTCCCTTAAAAGTCACATTTATTGAAAATGCATCTGGAACCCTATCAACCCATTACATCCGAGTGACACCTGTAGGTGCATCTGCAGTTAACGCCTACAGACAGCTCTAGGCATCAAATATTGCTTGTTCATATTTGCATCAATAATTCCAAACCATGCCATGTACAAGTCTTTAAAAGATTTCATCTTAAAGCTTAAACAATGGAAAACTCAACCACATTAATATTTGACCTCTGTCTAGTACCAGTAAAGAAATATTAACTGTTGCTTTTATGATATTAATTTCTGTAGATATAATTTTCACGTTTTTCTAAATATCTCAACACACAAGTAACGCAGACAGAACTATTTAGCCTCATATGAAAGCTCTCAGCCTGATGAATAAAATGCTGATGACAGTATGTGAGTAACTTGAGTGGTTGCTGAGATATTTTAATTTGTTTACAAATTACAAACATAACAGTTACTGTGTTTACTGTGACTTATACAATTTAGTTTAAAGCCTAGAACCTAAAGAATAATGCCACTATAAAAATAGTTTGTGCTGAAGGGTTTGCCATTTATACTTCTGTCATAACCCCTACGGTTCCAGAATCAGATATATGAACATTTGTTTGAAATGTGAGGACGTAATTTGATTCTGTCAAAAGGCTTAGGCTCCGCCTATTGGAAGTTGTAGTGCAAACTTCCTGAGCTACATTGGAGTGAATGAGTTAAATTACAAGAAAGTGGGATTCATATAAACAACATATAATGAATAATTAATTAGCATCTTTTTGAAGGGAAGAGGAATTCAAAAGATAAACGTGCAAAGCATTTGCTAACTGCTTTGGATAGCCCACTGGATACAACTGCAAAATGTGCAATCATTCTGAAGAGGGGGACTGTAGTCCAACCTGAAGGATCTGTAGGGAGTGAGCTATAATTCATCTGGAGCAGTGTGTAGTCTGTGTACAAAATATGCAATCATCTTGTGGAGGAAGTTGTAATCCATCCTGAAAAGTCTATAGTCTGTGCAATTAGCCTGGAGTGGCTGTAATCCATAGTGGGGGGATTGGGGGAGTGGGGAACACACACACGCACAAGTAAACACAGACACACACACACACACACACACACACACACACACACACACACACACACACACACACACACACACACACACACACACACACACACACACACACTAAATACAAACATCCAATCCAATCTCCTGCACTTATCTGTTGCAACCAAACTCTCTGCTGATCTGTTGCACAGAGCAAAAACACACAGAGAATCTGGTCTCCCTCCTGAGTCATGTATGTAACTGATGCAAAGCAAATATCTGAAAGGAAAGCAAATGTCCTACACTTCAATCTATCAAAGAGTGAGCTCAAGCAGAAAGAGGCCCACTGAAAGACTGGAAAGTTGCTCTACAGAGCAGAAGAGAGGGTAATCATTTTTTTAGGCCCAGCTGGCACCAAAGTCAGCACCAGGCCCTAAGCAGGTGTCTAGGTTTCCTTCTGCTGGATTCAGCCCTGGACAGCAGACAATATCATTCTGCATTAAATTTCAACAAACTGCTTAAAGTCAAAATGCAAATGCATTGTATAGTATCTGCAAAACGTTAGCCAGTAAAGTCATTCAGCAGATGAAATGAAGCTGGAGAAAGGAAGTTTAAACTTAACTAATTCAGACCAGTATTAACTGGAACTGCTAGTGGTACAGACAATGCAAAGTTAAGTAAACTGTACAGGACAGAATGCTGTGCACTCCATAAAATGGTTTTCAAATACATTTTGTTCAGAGTTTATGTGGATAAATTGCAGCTCTGAATCAGCCTTGAATCATACCATAGCTGCATTGCTGCAAATGTGCAGTACTCTACCCACAATTACATGTTTTTCTGATACTGCACATCTATGTTCAAGGCTAATAACAGGCTTCTGCAAGGTATGTCTTGGAATCATAAGGATATTGAAATTATCTGAAATCGGTTTATAGTTTCACAGGTAATTACTTGGAAATCAGTGTGCAAACCATTACAAGCTTCTATTCAAAAGTTCCCTCTAGCTTCAAGGTGGGTAAGACAAGATAGACAGGTGAGGGTGGGTTGAAGCTACTCGTCTAGTTATCTCTATTAACTTTGAAGGTGGAAAGGGTGCTACTGTGCTTGATATGTAGTGCAAGTTCATTCTAGAGGTGAGGGTACATTGGGCTACGAATCTATCATGCAATCATGTCTTATTAATCTGCTGATAAAAGTTTATAGTTCCTTTAACTGGGCATTTGAGGTACAATTTGCTCTGTGAAGGAATAGGGGGCTTGGATCTTTCATGGCTTCAAAAGCTAGACACAGATCTCCACAGAGCAGTCTATAAGAAACTAAGTAGAGACAGGGCGACCATTCTGTCCTGATAAATAACATGTTTGAGGCCTCTGATCTTATTAGTTATGAATCACTGAGATCTCTCATATTGAATGATTTATTTATATAAATACATACCAAAAGGTGCATTATATGCAATAATGGACCTGATACAATATGAATAAAGGGGGGTTAAGATTACTTTGGGTCTAAGCAAGATGCCTTTAGAAACGAGATTAGCCAAATTGAAGACTTTCCAAAATGTTGGGGAGCTATGATGGTCAAATGATAAGCAGTTATCAATCAGAGTGCCTAGATCCCTTCCAACTGTGTCTGATTGGTGAGATGTGTCACCTATATAGTAAATGAAAAACTTTTGTATGCCACAATGAACTATGGTATATTTGTCACATGTAATTTGAGACCATTGTTCTTATATAAATTGTTAACATGATCTAATACATGTTGGAACAACAGTGAGTTAGTGGAAGGTCAAATAACAGCATATGATTTACAGTCATCTTTAAAATTGTTAATCATACACCAGGTGTGCTGACCTGAGGCTCTAAATAATATATGCTAAATGGACGAGGTCCTAAGAATGATCCCTGTGGTTGACCAATAATAACTTTTTTGCTTTCAGAAGTGGCATCTGCATCTCAAACTACAGGGGTTCTGCCAGGCAACCAATTAGCTATTCAAAGCACAACATAAGGATTTATATTCAGATTTACAAGTCTGTCAGGAATGTCTGTATGAAGAAAAGTGACAAAGGCCTTTGCATGTCCATATATGCTGTGTGCACTGCATATCCACTATCCACTGTTTTGTTTGCTTTTTCAAACAAATCAATTAGGTTAAAGAGGCAGGACCTTCTTTGACAATGAGAAATCATTGAGGGTCCAGGGTTAAGAGACGTCAATGTCCATGTTTATGAGGACTGTGATAATATGCTTCAGAGCTTTTCATGTGAGGCTAGCAAGAGTACTGGGTTTATATACAGCAGAGTCTGTGTTTGAGACACGCTTGTGTAATGGCATTAAACTGGCTGTTTTTCCTGCTTCAGAAATGTAACTAATGAAGAGGTATAGATTAATGAGATTAAAGAGTGGACCAGGCAGGTAATTTTTAGCACTAAAAATCAGTCAACCTGATATATTATCAGGGTCATGGATAAGACATTTTTTGAGAGGGCTGAGAAAACTTGTTCTATGTTAATTAAAGGGTGTGTTTAGGATTGTGGAATCTCGTGAATAGCTATAACTGTGGACAGAGTAACATTTGGATTAAATTTGTTTGGTAGGATATTAGCTATTTCCTTTGGGTCACAGTGTGCAGCATTATTGTAGATTAACTCAGAACATTGTTGGGTGCTAGTTCTTACTTTTTGACTAGCTAAAGAAAGATTTGTAATTATTTTAGTTTAAGTGGCTGTTTTATGTTTGTAGTCATCTTTGAGGTTCCTAATGGTTCCCTTACACTCTTTGCTACTTTGCTTAAATGTACTCTTAAGGTAGTTAGAATGAGACTTCCTATAAGCATTAAGCAGTTTATTTTTCTTGTTATATCATTTATTTGCATTGGCAGTCCATCACAGGAGTTTGTTTTAAAATTTGTCATTATATTTGGTTCAAGTAAGGATTGCCTTATTGTTAGATGGAATACTACAGCACAAGTGCCAGAATAGATTTTTTTCAAGTAGAATTACTTTTGACTTTGCTTCTAATCAAGCTAGTATATAAATATATTTGTGCTCTGTGAAGTTATTTTCAAACACCATGCTACAGTTTGAGATAAAGGCTATGCTGTAGTGTGAATAAAAGGCTATTTTTGAATATTGCATGACTAGGAGCAAAGCAAGAAACATAGAGGCAACCATGTTATCATAGTGCTTTGATCTTGTTTTTATAACATGCTTTATATGAACAGAGTACTGTTAAATCTACTGAACATAAAACCATGAGAAATGTGCTCAGCAGTGGTGAACTTTCTAGAAATGTAAAATTTGAGACATAATTTAGATGATAAAAGATATTGATTATTGCATGATGCTGTCAGCTAATATAGTGTGAGTTGTGACTGAAAATTGTTCCAAGAGGACTACCTAAGTTGAAGATCTGATAGTTCTGTACTTTGCTTATGCGTATAAGTTAGGCATTGCAGTTTATTTTAGACTTGTTTTATTTTTTATTTTTGTGATGCTCAGTAAGCTGCTATCCTGCTCAGAAAATAAATCTATTTTCTACAACATAATTTATGTCTCCAAGGATTTTATTTGAGATGGGCTACAGTCAGACCTTTATACTTATCAATATAACTATTAAAGTTAGAATATATGTCTGATACATAGGCAGCAGCTTTAGCAATGAGATCTGTCAGAGGAGGATCATAGCAGCATTTATTTAGGTCATCAAGTCATTGAAGATAGCTTGATTCTGAGAAATCCATAAACACAGTGATATTTACAGGGGGAGAATCACCAGGTTTATAGGAAAAAGTCACAAATTTATCGTCTGATTTAACAAGACATGGTGATACACATGATTGTAAACAAGAAGTGGCCATCATTTTGAGGACTAGATGAAGGATATTGGGGCTCATAGTAGGTTGATTAAATACTTGTAAAAGAAGATCAGCATTTATGATGTCAAGGAAGCTATGAGCAGACTGACCATCAGCAGTGTAGGTTAGACATTTTATTTATGGTTAGTTGAAATCAATCAGTAGAAAAGTTTTGACTTTAATGGACATTTCAGCAAATATGTTAAGAGAGCTATTATGCTCAGAAGGGAATATAGATGGCATTCTATAGGTAGCTCTAAAGTGATAGTCTTGTTTATTGTGATTTGGAGTTCTGGAAGCCTTAGTCAGAGCTGCATCACAAACCGACAACCAGGAAGACAACCAGGCTGACCTTGGAGATGTAAAATTCTCAGAAAATGGACAGTTCAACCTTTCCACAGAGGACGTAAAAATCCAACTGGGGTTAAAGAGACTTGAACTGGAGGCCAAATACTTGGAAATAGAATCAGTAGCTATACTGTCGTAGGAGAAACAAATGAAATTAGAAGCAGCAGGGAGACTGAGATGTCTGGAAGCTGAAGAGAATGAGAGGGAGAAGCAACATGAAAAGAAGATGCTGACTCTTTGCAAGGGTCATGGAGGTAATGGGGAAGGAGTAACCGAACCCCAGAAGCAACAAAAGTCAGTACATTTCTTCCACAATTTACTGAGGCTGATAATTTTGACAGTTTTATTCATATGTGTGAAAGGGTATGTAAACAATATAATGTTGGTTAACACCTTAAGCTTACAGGAAAAAGTTTCATGAGCATACACGCAAGACAGATGAAAGTGTGTGTGAACATATTGCTGAGTTAAGCACTTATTTTCATAGATGGGTGAGTGGGTGGCAGGTCACCACTTTTGAAGTGCTGGCAGACATTTTAGTGAGGGAACAAGCCCTTAACACTTTGCTTGCAGACATGAGGATCTTATTGGCAGATAGGGAATGCAGGACCACAGAGGTGTTGGGGAAAAAGACCTATACCTAACAAGCAGGGCATCACTGCACAGGAAAGAGATGCCCAGTGTTGCTCATCAGTCAAAGGGAACCCATGGTGAGTAGCCTAACCTGCCCCAACAGAGTCTGCCAGTAGCAGGGGAAGCCACTAGTCCAGGTACATGTCCAGAATCAAGGGTTAAATGTTTTCAATGCAACCAGTGAGGCTATGTAGCATATAGATGTCCACAGAGGCAAGGTGATGAACAAAATTTGGGAGACCCAGTAAGTGGGAATGACAGAATGCCAGCAGTGAGTTGTCTGGAGACAACAAGGGTACCAAACTGCCACAAGAGGTTATATCCTATCTTAGTAGATGGAAAAGAGGCCACTGCTAAGAGAGACACAGCCTGCGACCTAACCATTGTGAAGCCTGCAATGGTTAAAGAGGAGCACTACTTGCTTGGGCAGTCTACTGCTGTCAGAGCTTTAGGAAGGACCCCATTCCAAATACCTTTGGCTAGGGTTCACCTTGACAGGCAGACTGTAAAAGCAAACAAGTAGGAGTGTTTGAGGATATCCCTGCAATCTCCTGTTAGGGAAAGATTTTTATAATGCAGTACCTTGTGTGTATGCAGTGACATGCAGTCAGGCTTGGGGACAAGCATGTGGGTCTGGAAGCCTGGGGTAGACTCTGACAGGCCACTGACATGAAGCCAGGACTGGTGTGGTGGTTACTTCAGAGAGGGTGCTACCCTGTAGCAGTGAGACTAAAGGTGAGGGACAGCTGCTTGTGGGTACTGATGTTCTCTTAGACAGAGTGACTGCAAGGGCAGAGGTGAGTAGTAGTACCCAGGTTGACAGTTAGGCACCACTGTCAGAGAATACCAGACTTCATGTGGAAGGGAGCTGGGAATGGTTACCAAGAGAAAATTTAAACAGGTTCAGCTCTCAGACCCTATATTACAAGGCCTGAGGGAGGTAGCCAGTGAGGCAACTGATTGTCAAGGAAAAGAGGAATCTGTATACTGGGACAAAGGGTTACTGTATAGGGAGTGAACCCCTGAGGGAGTGCTAGAGGGTAAGAGAATACAGCAGTTGGTAGTGCCCAGAGCCTACCGTCTGCACTTATACGCATAGCCTATGATATTCCTTTTGCAGGTCATATTTGCATAAAGCATACCAAGATACATATTATGCAGAACTTTTATTGGCCTGGGATTTCCAGAGCTGTAACAGGTACTGCAGGACCTGTGAGCAGTGCCAAAATGTAGACAAGGCAGGAGACGAGGTCACAGCTCCTCTGATATGTTTGCCTATGGTTGAGCAGCCATTTCAGAGGATAGCTATGGATATTGTGGGGCCTCTGAGTACCCCAAGTTCCACAGGGAAGAAGTATATTCTAGTGGTAAGGTGAATTATATCTATGTGAGCAGATGTTGCTCCAGGTTTAAATGGTAAAGTGTCTACAAAACCTATTTAAAAAGCTCATAATTTAGCACATTAGTATAATACTGGATAGCTCTACGGCTCTTATATTTGTATAAGTTTTGTGTGTAGATATATTGTTTCTTTTTATGGGGTTTTAGTATGTGTGAGTTCTGTTTCTTTCATGTTTTATTTAAAGTTTTTTTTTTATCTTGAAGCTGATTGTTTATTTGAGGAGGTGCATATCATCGCTTAATTCTGATTGGTGAATGAATTTTCTTTTCTCAGATGTTTTTTTATTTTTCAAATACATTTGAATGAATTCCATAGTATTTATACATAACAGCTTAAATAACTATGGACACTATTTACATTAGCCTGATACTATAACAGATCTTAATGTATACAGTTACTTTATAAGTACGTCCAATCCATTATCAGAGTGTCTGATCAATTATTGTATAGTGTCAATCAATGATAAGACTTTTCTCCAAGGGCTGTTGATAAATGGCTTTGGATAAATTCTTAGTTTTTTAATTTTAATTTCCAGTAATGCTGTGGTCTTCAGTAGGCTGTAGAAGTCTTCCAAAGTTGGTATTGTGTTTGTATTCTATCTTCTTGTTATACACTTCCTTGAAATTGTAAGTATAGTCTATACTAGATATATGTTTGACCTATTCAAATGGGGACCTTCATTCACATTTAATAATACAAGAGCTTTAGTTAAATAAAATGATTCATTAAATAAAGCTTGTAGAAAGTTATTAATACCATTCCAAAATGGCTTAATATTAACACATTCAAAGAAAATGTGGTTCCAATCTGCATTGCATACTTGCTCACATCTCCAATATATTCCTTTTATGGAAGAACTAATTTTACTGCTTCTGTCTGGGGTTAAGAATACTTTGTGCAAGGATTTCCAATTAAAAAACATTCCAATATTGTATAAAGGATGCATATTTTATCGATAATAAGATATTTGTTTTAATATCTTCAGTTAAATGTATTGAGTGTGCTTTTGTTATATATTTCCAATATGAGGTTTTAGATGTTGTTTTATAGTTTATCAACATTTTGTAAAATTTTGAAATACTGTTTCCCATGTCAAAGTCATTATATATGATTTCATATATGTATTTCATAAATTAAGGTGTTTCTTTAAATGAAGAATTGTTAATCATTCTACTTAAATCTTGTGACTATGACAGAATACTCTGTAAAGTTGTGGAATTTTTCTATGTTGTTTTTATTACTTGTATATCTAAAACATTTAGTTCTTTCATACATTGGAGCCAACAAACAAATCCTTTCTGTTCCCAGGAATTAATAATTTCTCTATATATTTTATGTGGAAAGTTCTTTGTGACTATAAATGGTGTTAAAAGATCAAACCAAAATTTTAAATCTAAATCTGCATTAATAATTTTCCTAAATTAGTCAATGTAATAATTAATCATATGAGTTTTAGTGGGTTTAGTTATATTATATTGCATACTAATACATAATATGTGCCATGGCAGATTGTTTTTATTTATTTGACATTTTTTTGTAAATCAAATTCATTTATTGATATTAAAAGTAGTAATTCTTTCCAATTTGCAGAGTAATTTGGACTTATCCAATATGAGATTGTTTTAGATATTGATGCTTTTATATATGTTTCTATATCAGGAAAGTTTAATCCTCCCTGTTTCCATGGTCTGATATGATGTATTAAAGCTATTCTGTTTCTTTTGGGAAACCATAAAAAATTTATTAGGCATGAATTTATTTCTTTAAATATATTCCTTTCTGGTAACAGTTGTATTGCCAAGGCTCTATATATATATATATATATATAGGATGTTTGGCAATAAAGCCATTTTTATTAACTATAGTCTATCTTCAAATGCTAATATTATTTTGTTCCATTTTTCCACAGAGATTTTAATTGTATTGATGATATTATTGTAGTTTTTTGAGACTAATTCATTATTATTCTTGCATAACTCAATTCCGAGATATTTTAAGGTAGATTATTGTTTCCCTATGATGTGATCCCCCTTAGTCTGCAGTTCTTTTTTGTATTTAAAAATAAAAACTTTGATTTTTGATTTATTTAAAATGGAGTCCTGAAGTCATGTGAAATTTGTCAGTTAATTTATCTAATTCTTCTAATGTCTCTTTTGTATTAGACAATGTTAGTAATATGTCATCAGCAAACAGCATTACTTTAGAATTGTATTGTTCATAAACATCTATTCCTTTGATTTTTTTATTATTATGAATTGAATCTGCCAATATTTCAATAGCCAGAGCAAATAGAATCGTTGACATGGGACATCCTTGTTTAGTGCCTTTTGTTATATGCATAGATTCAGAGGTAAAAAGATCTACCTTGACATATGCTAAATTATTTGTATACATATATATATATATATATATATATATATATATATATATATATATATATATATATATATATATTCTTTAGAAGATTAACAAATGATGCAGGAAATTCAACTAGCATTAGGATTTTGAATAAATAGTTCCAATTTAGGGACTCAAAGGCTTTCTCTATATCTAAGCCAATTATGAGTGTTTCTTTATTTTCTTTATTAACATAATCTGTAAGAGAAATTATCATTTTTAATATTGTCATGTGTGTGTCTATGATATATAAATCTAGTTTGATCATTATTTATTGTTTTGGATAGTTGTATTTTCATTCTGTTAGTTAATATTGTCATGAATATCTTATAGTCATTATTTAATAATGATACAGATCTATATGAGGTACAGAGGTTTGGGGATTTGTTTTCCTTTAGGATTGGTGTGATTAAGGAATATCTCCAAGATGGTGGTATTAAAGCTTGTGACTGAATTTCTAATAGAGTTTTATGGAAGAAGAATAGTATCTTTGAAGATAAAAGTTTATATATTTCCATAATTATTCCATCTATACCTGGAGCTTAATTAGTTTTACCCTCTTTTATTGCATCTGTAATTTCTTTGTAGGATATGGGTGCTTGCAGATTTAGTTTTCATTTTTCTGTTTTTTTTATATTAGAACATTTTTCATCTAGATTTAAATGATTGATATGTGTATTTTCTTTATGGAAATGTTCCGTATAGTGAATGCCACCTATATCTGAAACATTTTTCCCCTTCTTTTCATGGAAGATACTTTTAATGTTATTAGCTTTAGATTGTATTTTGATTCCTGTGAATAAATTATGTAGATATTTGGGAGAAGTGGCCATGGTATTAATATTTCATTTTCCTAAAGCTAAACTAGTTTTATATTTAGAATTTCATTGTCTTTATTGTTTAATACTTCTACTTTCTTTTTCATCTCCAAATGATTTTGATTTTTTTTAGCTTTTACGTACAAAAGTTTGGACTGTAGAGCTAATAATTCAGAATCCATTCTCTGATTTTTTTTATACCAAGTTAGGGTTTTACCATATATGTAAGCTTTTAATGAGTCCCATATCATTATTTTATTTATCTCTGTGGTGTAATTAATATCTGAGAAGAACTGTAATTCAGATAATAACCAGGGTTTGTATGCTGGAATTCTGGAGTTAAAGATTACTGGTTTGTACCCATTTTGAAGTTTTAATATCACTGAATTGTGGTCTGAAAATGGGCAGGGAGTGATTGAGAAATTAATGATTTTAGAGTGTAAGTCATGGGCAGCAAATATTTTATTTATTCTAGGTTGGGTACCAAATCTGTGATCTTGATGGGAAAACAACAAAGATTTATTTTCTTTAAATTTGAAAGCATCTACAAGATGAAATGATTCTACCCACTTGTTTAAAGCTTTTGATACAGCAGATATACACAGTGGTCTTTTATTTGTTGTTTTAGAAATATCAAATATACAGTTAAAATGCCCTCCTAATATTATGTTGCCTTTATAATTATTAGAAATGAAATTCAAGCGTTTTTTAACAGTTCCTGTTCCAATGTCTGGGAACCAGTATAGATTGGCTTGGGATTATATTCTGTTATTATACTTAACTATTACTAATGCCATAAGGCCTTGTTTATCTTCATATTTATAAATGATTTCTGGGTTAATCGCATTTTTTTTCCATAAAATTGTTACCCCTTTTGTCTTTGTCTTATAAGTGGATTGCACCAATATCATATATTCCTTAGGATTCCATTTGCAATTGTCATTTGTTTTGAAAGGGGTTTCTTGAAGTAAGATGATTTGTGCTTTGTTCAATTTAATCTCTTGGATGGCCACGGTGGTGAAGCGGTTAGCATTGCCACCTCACGGCAAGAGGTTCTCCGGTTCAATTCTCAACTGGGGTACCTTCTGTGTGGAGTTTGAATGTCCTCCCTGTGGTTGTGTGGGTTTCCTCTGGGTGCTCCAGTTTCCTCCCACATCCCAAAGACATGCTGTAGGTGGATTGGACACTCTGAATTGGCCATAGCTGTGAGTGCGTGCATGTGTGTGTGCCTTGTGTGGAAGGTTGGGTGCCAGGCTAGCAACTTGACACCATAAAACTCCACTGCCAATCATGAGTGGACGGATGATCCGCTGTGATGACCTCTAACCAGGAAAAGCCAAAAGAGGAAGAAGTAGAGTTCATCTCTTGCTAGGATTGTTTAAGCCATTGGTATTTAAAGATAATAAAGTTAAATCCATCTTAGGTTATTTAAGCTATGTATTTATTGTTTTATTGTGACTATTAAACATTTTTGTCTAATAACTATAAAGTATATTTTTGAGCTTTTAAAGGAAATTATCAGTTTTATACTTTGTGTGTTTACCAATAAAGTAATGCTTTGGTCAGGCATACTAAAAATGTTTTTGTGAAATAACAAATTTAAATTAATAAATGTTAACAAAACTAAGATCCACAACAGCCATGGAATGAAAATCATTCCTAATCTGATGGATAAACCTAAATTCATCAGATTATCACTCATACCTTGGTAATCCAGAACATCTGAGCTCCATAAATTGAATTATCATATGTAGAATATTTGTAATAGAAATAAGCAATATTTATATTATTTTGAACATATATAGTACTAGTGTAGATTAGACAGAATTCTAATATAATATAAAAGTCTAGTTATTGTATAAGCAATTAATATTTACATGAAAGATAGATGACAGACAATTCAATCATAGTAAAGTAGGAAGTATCATATATAAAACCTCAGTAAAAGATTATAGCACACAGTTATTTAACATCTTCGCCCTTATTGATGAAGTCTTTCAAAACCTATTACTTAATATAAATAGATGGTAATAATATTTATACCTAATGTTTATAATGCAATGTATTTTACTGGATATATCAGAAGTTATATTTCATTGTTTGCCAGCATTTAAATATTGCTGTTAACTTACTTAAAGCATCAAGTTTGTTGTATGTGAACATTGATGAAAGTTAGTGCATTTTAATTATCAGTACATCCCTCTTCCCCCCCATTTCCTACACATAAGGATTTTCGGTAATTTTCCATTATCAGGGCAACACTGTTAATGAGTGGTTTTGCAGTATCTGTAATCAGCCCAACACTGGAAAACAGCAATTTTTTTTGACAGTAACAATTCAAGACTTATTGTACTTCAGCAAATGTTTATCAGTTCACATTTGCTTATTCAGCCCAACATCGGAAAGCAACATTTTTTTGACAATAACAATTATAGACTTAGTTTACTTCAGCAAATGTATATCAGTTCACATTCACTTTTTCTGCCATTGTCTCATGTTAATAGTATTAATATTTTAAAAGTGTCCATGATTTTCTTTGGATTTGTCCCTGATTCTGTTGAAACGTGTCCCTGATTGATTGAGAAACATGCACTGGGCTGACATAGTGTTTTTAAAAGTTATGACAGCAGCATGCATATGTACGACTATATTTCTGCCTTAACACTTCATGCTAAGTGAGAAATAACTTACGTACAGTAAGTATAATATAACTACAGAGACTAATACACATATGACACAGTTAAATGTTGCTCCTATATACGTATAAAGTTGCCAGAATGACAGAGTTTGCATTAGCATGCATTTGCTGAAAGATAGGATGTGTAAAACAAACTGCTACTGTTTCATTACTTTAGTATTCAATTAAGTGCCACAAATGTTATTAGGAATAGACCGAAATATAAGGCCAAAAGTGGACAGTCTGTGTTTCTAGGTAGTTGAGAGGCATGCCTAAAACAAACAAAAAAACCCATAACTAAAAATCATCACAATGTACACTGCTCGGTGAAATTCTACTTTTAATATGTTGATTTCTTTGTAATGTTTGAAAAAGCTTCTGCCTAATAAAGGGGTAGATAACTAACTGTTCCATGTAAAAGCTTATCAGACTATGATTAATAAATAAACATCATCAGTTTCCATTACTAATATGTCATTTTCCAGGAAAGCTTATGTCTTCACTCAGAACCATGTAAGTGATCCTAACCTTCAGAAAGTTTATTCTTTACCTTTAGTAACACCATTATCTGTTTTGTACAGTTAGCAGTGTTGCCCTGATAACAGAAAAGTACCGGATTTTCATATCTGTCATTTCTTATTATAAAATGAATGAAATTGTAGGTTAAAAACAAAAAAAATCACTTATTGTGATTAATGATTACAAATTCCCTTTCCATATTTATAAATTGCCATTTTATGGCATATACTGAAAAGTTTGTAGATTTAAATGGCAACATTCTATTTTGTATAATCAGCAAAGGTTAAACTAAGTGATTATTGTCAATTTAATACTATTTGTTCAGCATATGATTGTTACATTTTGTGACATTCCTAGTTCAGGCTTCTATTGTTTCCCTTGAATGACTTTGTCACTTTGATGTCATGTATAACACATTAGTTACCTTGGTAACAATTATGTATGGTCAGGATGGGTTACAAAACCACAATTCAAGTTAAAGCAATTACATGACTTGTTAAGTACATTTGCTTACATGAGAAAATCATCATGCTTCCCCTTGATGTTTAATATAGTGTATGTCATTTATAACAAGTTAAAACAGTAGTGTCATTATATACAAGGCCATGTTATTAAACTGAGTGTCTATTGTCAATTTAATACCATTTGTTCAAAATATAATTGTTACATTCTGTGGCATTTCAAGTTCAGGCTTCTATTGTTTCTCTTAAACAACATTGTCAGTTTGATGTCATGTATAAAGCATTTTGGCTGTTGCTTACTTATTTGAGAGACCACAAGCTGTAATGCTTATTCTTACTATTAGCTCCTTCCATGCATGGTTTGACAGTCCATAGACTTTAAATTATGAGACCCTTCTAGTATCTTATTTGTTATATTTCCATCCTTATATGCACACATATCAGTACTTCAAGCACAGGCAACAATGCCCACCCACTTTTGCCAGAATACCATTCACTAGTTCATGTGGTGTGTTTTCAGGCTGTTCTTAAAATATACAAACCAGTATTTGTCCTGTTCCATTTTATCAGCCTGTTCCATGCAGTGGCCATTCTTCCAGTGAACCACTCAACATAAGATATTTCCAAGAAGGAATCTGATGAATCTCTAACACTTCCCAGCAACCTCAAACACTCCTAGAATCAGCTATCCCCATATGTCCAACACGTCCGAGCAAGGTCACCTCCCAGACCACTGCAAAGGGTACTGCACAAGACCAAATGCTCTTAGTCTTTCACAATAACTCTTATGTAAGTCCTTAATGTGTTTGGACCTAAATACATTTTAAATATAAAATTGAGGCTATTATTTTATTTATTTATTTTTTTATCAAGAATCAACTTAATGAGCTAAACAAAGTGGTGGGAGACCATCAGTATGTGTACATGTGGTTTAAAACAGCCCTTTTATTATATATATTTTTTTAAACCCAAAACGTCATTGCCGAGAATCATCTCGGATGCTCCTCAGAGCCATTAAGCATCATCATCACTCTGTCTCCATTACCATAGTATCCTGGGAGCGTCTGTTTCTGTTAGCGTGTCTGTGTACTGCATAGCAGAGGGTCGCAATGCACCTGAAGCAAAGCTTCACTTCACTGCAACTTCAAGCTTAAATTCCCACCCTTTCAGTGAGGCAGCAGCCAGGAAAAGAACGGAGAGCAAACAGATAAAAAAAAAAAACTCCCAACAAGACACCACAACAAGAGATAACACATTCTTCTAGCCTTCCAACCTCTCACTCAGCAAATGTATAAACAAACTATTCTCTTCCAACATATCCCAAATCACAGTTTTATCCACCCCCTTCCCCTGAATCTAGGCTAAAACACCAAATGTCTCTTCCTAATACACAAGCATCAGTAAACGTTGATCACAAGCCACAACCCACAGCTTCCTGGAGATGAAAACGACAACATTCAACAGCTGCCAGACACAGCTGCATCCACACACAACATGTCAAGCTTAGTTAAACAGCACTCAAAGCTATGATACCTGCCATAATTGATATTAACTATGTTTAGACAGAATAACAATGACAATTCTACAAGCTACTATACACGGCTGCATCCATGCACACCATATCATTGACCATACAGCACTTGAGGATATGATACCTGCCATAACTGATATTAACTATGTTTAGATGGTATAATAATGACATTTGTACTAGCTACCAAACACAGCTGTATCCATTCACACCATAACAGGATTGATCAAATAGCACTCGTAGCTGTGATACCTGCCATAATTGATATTAACTATATTTAGACAGAATAATGATGACATTTGTTCTAAGAGCTTGCTACTATTATTTAACCAGGATATACATGACATTTCTAAATCATACTTTAACTGAAGAAGGCATTAGTCTCCATGACAGCATTTTTTTTCAAAACACTCTGCTGTTACTGCTATTATATATGATGTTAATTTGTTACATTTCAGTCTGAACTCTAATGAATGGTACCTTGTTGAATTAGTTAATTAATTACTTAAATTATTATAAGTAAAATCAATGAAAAATGAACAAGATAAATATTCATTGAGTTCAAGTAGGGGAATAGAAACTTCTATGTTTTTATTATATGTTACTTTGTTTGGCTTATATATAATATAAGTAGTAACCCATCCTGACCTACCTTTGTTTGTGAAGAATTATTGGACTCTTTGAACATTCTGAATAAATCATTACTGTTTTTCAGTTGTTTAAGAAGCCCTCCTTTTTCAAATACAAACAGATGACAAGTGATGTACCATATCAGTTGATACTTTGAGAGATGTAGTTGTAAGAGTTAATTTTTGGGACAGCTATCGTGGAATCAGTTTTTTTTGTTTCTTCTTTCTAGCATCAGTCCAAGGATTTGTTTCTTTTATTCTTTTAAGAGTAGGGGCCATCCATTCCATTTCTTTTGGGATAGATACTATGTTGTTTTGTTTGATGAATATAGTAGCTTCTTCTAAGTCATTAAAGGTTCTCATCTTACTGGCAAAAAGTATTTTTATCTTGGCTGGAAAGGACAGATGTTCTTTAATGTTGTTTTGTTTCAACAGTTTTATTATTGTCCAGACTTTTTTCCTTTGTTGTAGTATTCTGGAAGAATAATTATTGTCAAACCTTATCAGGCTTTGATTGTATTTTAAGGGTGATTTTCTCCAAGCAGATTTTAATATTAGTTCCTTGTCCAGAAATGAAAGAAATTGTATAACTATGGATCTAGGTGGAGTATTTGTTGAGTTAGAAGCAAATTTCCTCAGTGCTCTATGCGCCCTTTCAATTACAAATGAAAGTTCCTCTTTCAAGTCTAAAACATCAGGAATCCAGGTTGTTAAGAATGAAATAATGTCTTCACCTTCAATGTTTTCAGGCAGACCAAAGATCCTTATGTTGTTTCTACTTTCCCTGTTTTCTAAGTCATCTATTTTGTTAAGCAGGCATGCATTCTGTTTAAGCAAAAATTCTTTTTAGAATTCTTCCTGTTTGAGTCTCCCTTCAATGTCATTTAGAGAAGTCTCTATATTTATTTTTGTATGGTGTTGCTGCAATATTTCCTTAAGAGTATCAGGCTGTTTTTGAGAATTTAATTTGAGGTTTTCCAAGTAATTTTTAAAGCCACCCATCTTTAAAGATAGTTCATGTAAGGTAGATGTTATCAACTGCAGTTCTTTTTTTAAAGCAGCATCTGGATAAGAATTCCTTGAGTTGCTCATATTCAGTGACTCAATATATCTCCAATTTACTTGACAGGAAAATTTTTGTATATTTCCACCAAAATTGATATTAATGTAGTTTAGTAGTTTATCTGCAGAGTTCTGATATTTTAAACTTGAAAATAATAACATTTTCCTATATTATTATACTAGTTTATGGAGCTCTCAAAATTCACTGCTCTCAGTTGGCCATCTATGCTCCGCCCTCATCAGTGAATTTTTGCTTGCATGAGAGCACCACTTTTTAAATGTGACTTGATTTTGATGTGGATGGTCGGATGAAGTTACGTATGTAGTGAAAGTGCTTACCATTGTTTGTGTTAATAAAGTGTTTTTTTGCTCTGCTTTATCCTCCAGTGTTGGTCGGACTGTTTATTTTCATGTAGTTTACCTGTTAGCATTCTGAACTTTACCTGTCAGCTCTATTTTTGTGTTTAGTTTTATATCTTAGTGGTAGCAGATTATGCTAACAGATACCTGAGGTGGCAGCTTTGTCCTCCAATGAGAAAGAAAAGGTGGCAAATGCTTTGTTAGACATTTTCAGCAAGGTGGATTTTCCAAAAGAAATACTGACTGACAGAGGTTCCAATTTCATGTCAGACCTGCTGGCCTGTCTGTGGAAGCACTGTGGGTTGAAGTACCTAAAGACCACCCCCTACTATCCCCAGACTAATGGCCTGGTTGAGACGTTAAACTCTACACTAAAGACCATACTATGGGCATTTGCAGACCAGTTTAAGATGGAGTGGGACAAATATTTGTCCCATCTATTGTTTGCGTTCGGAGAGGTTCCCCAGGAATCCACAGGTTTTTCACCCCTTGAGTTGCTGTATGGGCATAAGGTGAGGGGACTTCTAGATTTGACTTGTGATGAGTGAGAGGGTGAGTGTGAATCCCATAAGGATTCTGTCTGTTGTGACATATGTTCTAAACCTCAAGACAAGGCTCAGGGAACTCATGGGCTTCGCCCAGGGGAACCTGGCAGAACCCAACATCAGAAAAAGGTCTGGTATTACAGGAATGCTTGAGCTTGAGAGTAAGCTGTAGGGCAGCAAGTTATGGTTCTCATTCCTGTCAGACACAACAAGCTGCAGGCAGCTTGGGAGGGACCCTTCAAAGTGGTAAGGAAGGTCAGTGATGTTAACTACATGGTAGAACTGCTAGGCAGGAGGCAGGGGTATAAATTATACCATGTTAACAAGATGAAAACTTACCATGATAGAGAGGACCTTGTGCTGAGTATTTGCAGTGAATGGCAGGAGGAGTCTGAGGGGGATCTGGTGACCGATCTCCTCATTGAAGTTTGGACTGACACCTCAGTTGAAGGGGTAGCAATGTCCCCTCAGCTATCCCCTACCCAGGTTCAAGAAGTCCGAGCAGCGTTACAGGAGTTTGGGGACATATTCACTGGGAAACCAGGGTGCATCCACCTAGTGCAGCACCATGTGGATACAGGACCCCAAAGGCCTATTAAGCAGGCTCTGAGGGAAGAGATACAGGAAATGTTGGAACTAGGGGTAATCCAGGAGTCTAACAGTCCCTGGGTCTCCCCAGTGGTGTTGGTACCAAAGAAGGATGGCAGCACCAGGTTCTGTGTGGACTACAGGAAATTAAATAGTCATACAGTGTCAGATGCTTACCTCATGCCTAGGAGAGATGAAGACCTAGAGCAGATGGGTGGGGCTAAGTATCTTACCACTACTGATCTTACCAAGAGTTACTGGCAGGTGCCCTTGACTCACAGCCCTAGAGAGTGGTCAGTCTTTGTGACTCCTTTCGGCTTGTATGAGTTCATGAAGATGGCCTTTGGGATGAAAAGTGCCTCCATGTCATTTGACAGGCTGGTACATTGTATCCTAGCAGAAGCAGGAGATGTTGCCCTTGCTTACCTGGATGATATTGCCATCTATAGCCATTCCTGGCAAAAGCACCTTCGGCTTGTCAAGGAGGTGCTGGTCAGACTATAGAGTGCATGGTTGACCATTAAACCCAGTAAATGTCAGGTGGGTATGGAAGAGGTCTCCTACCTGGGACATAGAGTAGGGAGTGGTAAGATCAGGCCTGAACATGCCAAAGTGGAAGCCATTCAGGCATGGCCTTCCCCTGTTACCAAAAAGTAGGTGAGGGCATTCTTAGAAACAACAGGGTACTACAGAAAGTTTGTCCCCAATTACAGTTCCATAGCTGCTCCCCTCACAGATTTGACAAGGAAAAACAGGCCAGATAAGGTAGTGTGGATCCCAGTATGTGAGCAGGCATTCCAGAAGTTTAAAAGAGCTTTGGGAGGACCCCCTGTGTTAGCCAGTCTAGATTACAGCAAAGAATTTGTTGTGCAGGTGGATGCTTCAAACCGTGGGGTGGAGGCTGTACTCAGCCAGGTTTCCTCAGAGGGAGAAGAGCAACCAGTGGTATATCTCAGCCATAGGCTCTAACCCAGGGATGAATGCTATGCAGCTGTAGAAAGGAAATGTCTAGCCATAGTGTGGGCACTGCAGAAACCTCAGCCTTATCTGTCATCATCATCATCTTCTTTTGGCTGTTCCGATTAGGGGTTGCCACAGTGGATCACCTGTTTCCATTTCTTCCTGTCCTCTGCATCTTACTCTGTCACACCAACCACCTGCATGTCCTCTCTCACCACATCCATAAACCTTATCTTAGGCCTTCCTCTTTTCCTGTTACCTGGTAATTTCATTCTTAGCATTTTTTTCCCAATATACTCCACATACCTTCTCAGCACATGTCCAAACCAACGTAATCTTGCCTCTCTGGCTTTGTCTCCAAACCTTCCAACCTGGGCTGACCCTCTAATATACTTATTCCTAATCCTGTCCACCTTCGTCACACCCAGTGCAAATCTTAACATCTTTAACTCTGCCAGATTCAACTCAAACTCCTGCCTTTTTGTCAATGCCACTGTCTCCAACCCATATAACATAGCTTGTCTCACTACCCTCTTGTAGACCTTCCCTTTCAATCTTACAGGTACTCGTCTGTCACAAATCACTCCTGACACTCTTCTCCACCCACTCCATCCTGCCTGTATTCTCTTCTTCACCTCTCTTCCACACTCACCGTTACTCTGAACTATTGACCCAAAGTATTTAAACTCATCCACCTTCACCACCTCTACTCCTTGCATCCTCACCATTCCTCTATCCTCCCTCTCATTCACACACATATTCTGTCTTAGTCCTGCTGACCTTCATTCCTCTTCTCTCTAGAGCATATCTCCATCTCTCCAGGGTCTCCTCCACCTGTTCCCTACTCTCACTACAGATCACAATGTCATCTGCAAACATCATAGTCCATGGGGACTCCTGTCTGATCTCGTCTGTCAACCTATCCATCACCATTGCAAATAAGAAAGGGCTCAGAGCTGATCCTTGATGTAACCCCACCTTGACCTTAAACACATCCATCACTCCCACTGCAGACCTCACCGCTGTCACACTACCCTCGTACATATCCTGTACCACTCTTACATACTTCTCTGACACTCCTGACTTCCTCATACAATACCACAACTCCTCTCTAGGCACCCTGTCATATGCCTTCTCCAAGTCTACAAAAACACAATGCAACTCCTTCTGACTTTCTCTGTACTTCTCCATCAACACTCTCAGAGCAAACATTGCATCTGTAGTGCTCTTTCCCGGCATGAAACCATACTGCTGTTCACTAATCATCACATCCCTTCTTAACCTAGCTTCCACTACTCTTTCCCATAACTTCATGCTGTGACTGATCAATTTAATCCATCTGTAGTTACTACAGCTCTGCACATCACCCTTATTCTTAAAAATCGGTACCAAAACAATTTTTCTCCATTCCTCAGGCATCCTCTCACTTTCCAAGATTTCATTAAACAATCTGGTTAAAAACTCCACTGCCATTTCACCTAAACACTTCCATGCTTCCACAGGTATGTCATCTTGGCCAACAGCCTTTCCATTCTTCATTCTCTTCATAGCTATCCTTACTTCCTCCTTGCTAATCCATTGTACTTCATGATTCACTATCCCTACATCATCCAACCTTCTCTCCCTCTCATTCTCTTCATTCATCAAACCCTCAAAGTACTCTTTCCATCTCCTCAACACACTCTCCTCACTTATGAGTATGTTTTCCTCATTATCCTTTATCACGTTTACCTACTGCACATCTTTCCTAGCTTGGTCCCTCTGTCTAGCCAATCGATACAGGTCCTTTTCTCCCTCCTTAGTGTCCAACCTTGCATACAAGTCTTCATATGCCTTATCCTTAGCCTTCTTATCTGTATGGAAGGAAATTCACTCTAGTTACAGACCACAATCCCTTAACATGGCTACATTGAGCCTGCCAGCAAAATGCCAGGTTACTAAGGTGAGGTTGAGGGTTACAGGCATATGCTATAACAGTGCAGTACTGCAGCGGGATTAGCAATGCCAATGCAGATTGGGTCTCAAGACAGGGAATGGGGTAAGGTATTCCCAGACAGGCTCAATCTTTTCAAGCTGTGTTTCTCAAGAGTCACTTGAAAAACTAGCTTCAGCCTTAGGTGGGTTAGAAATGTCATGAAAGGAGATACTCCCAGCCCAGCTATCTGCAATTTTGTAAATAATTATATATCATTTGTGAATGTCAACATGCTTCATGTAAGATGCTTGTGTTAGAGATGTGTTTGAACTGTACGTCATATTGTACAGACGTGTGCTGAAGAGATATTTTGTAAAGTACTGAGCAGAAATGTATATACACTATTGTAACTGTTTAGATGTATAACAGGAAATTAACTTCAGAAGAATAGCTGAAAACTTAAATTACTTTATAACCATGTAGTAATGAAATGATGTTATCTTTCAGTTTCAGTCAACAGGAAACAGAATGTCTGTACTAGAGAAGTTTTATTGTATTGTCATTAAATGTGGAGGAATGTAAATTATTTTACGACTTCTACCATTTGCCAAAATACCTGAGGTCTATATTTTCACAGGGAGATGCGCCATGCTGCCATCTACATCAGATGGGGTTTTCACCTGGGATAGTCAGATGATAGGAAGTGATGTCATGCTGCAATCTATTCCAGCAGTAATATTTGGGATATTAATTTAAGAACTCTGTGAGAAAGTGATAGCATGCTGTATTTGTCTTTGACCTGACAACATCAGCTGGAAAACCCATTCACCACAACTATCTTGCCTTGCTCTGTAAGTATGTTAACTAGGGTATAATAATTTCTCTTAGATACAGTCAGAAACATAGTGAAGTATAGCTTAGATGTTTTTATTTATTTATTTATTTGAGACTGTCCTTCAATATTGTTTTAAATATTTCCTGTGATTTCGAACAATGATCCAGCTGTGATTATTTACTGAGTATTTTCTTGTTTTTTTATTATTTATTATTAAATATATTTGTGAGACATATTTAAGTTCTGCAAGTACTTGCATATTTATTTGGTGACACTGTGGGCCACTCTTAATAGCCTTGCTTTTGCTCAAACTACCATTCGGATTAATAGTAACATTACACAGTAAGATTAGACACTTTTTGCTAAGGGCCTTAGAGTAGGTGATAAGGAGCCGCTGGTGGCAGTCAAAACAACCTTATAGTCTGAGCAGAAGGGGGCATAGCTAGTAAACTTGTGCCAGCCTTTCCCAGGTGTGTATGTGTGTGTGTGTGTGTGTGTGTGTGTGTGTGTGTGTGTGTGTGTGTGTGTGTGTGTGTGTGTGTGTGTGTGTATAAATCAAATCTCGAAGAGTGTGTGTGTGTCATCTACTTGGGCAGGGACATGTAGCACTGGTTGGACAGCGACGGTGCTGGAGATTTTGGCTTGGCCACTCAACTGAGATCTCAACTCTATAGCTGTGCCCCTGGGAGTCTCATCGGGGATCTGGAGAAAGAGGGAGAAACCATCCCCAGACTGGCTGTGTCCTCTGCATGCTCTTAAGGGAAAGTGCACCTTAGAGTGTGTGTCACTTGTCATACTCCCAATGTACGTCCCCCACTGGTGCTAGCGGTGAGGACTGAGGCTTCTTGATTACTGGGCCAGTGTTGGGGCATCACACATACCATGATTATTTTTGATAAATGTTATTTTCTAGCTTCTAATAATAAGGGGATGCTTAACTCTAAAGGCATTGTGTAAAGTATCTGTCATATTTTTTTCAATTCTGATATTTATATTTAGTATTACATTCTTTAACTAGTTTCCCAGCTGTACATTTCAGGGATAAGTTTTCAAATGGAGCAATTCAGAATAACTTCAGAAATTTTCACTATATTCTATATTTTAATGATTACCTAAATATGACCTTTGCCTGGTAGGCTTTGTATTAGTGCAGTACCTCGCAAGCCGGTCTACACAGAAGTGGGCATGTCCTCAGTGACTGACAGGTGAAATGGTATGTCATGGTATCAAAAAGATGCATGACTGACAGTTTATTTTTTTCTTCATTTTTGCAGGGGAGCCAGCCCCCCCTGCACACCACACCCCCTGCAAATTAAATATACTAACTCCGAGATGGCAGTACATTGAGGAAAAGAGTAAACTATGTACAGACAATGAATATTCATGCTGCCATCAGTATGATTATTACTTAACTTTTCTAAGACATCTCTGATTGTTAGATGGTGGGTGGGGTTTAGGCAGGACTTGTTACTGCACATCCCGTGAGGTACTGTTCTAATATAAAGCCGCCTGGTCTATAAGGCAATAACTGATCTAGAGCAGTTTTTTTTTTGTGGGAAAAAATGAGATACCAACAAAAAAATTGCACAATTCAGTGAACTGCTTATAAGATGTATAAGTAGCTGTTTTATACTGCAAACATTTGTAGCACGCAGTTTGCTACAGATTAAAAAAAAAGACTTTTTTTAGCTGAGATGTGAGTGCTGTAGTGTTCCATGCAGGCTATAAACTTTAGAGACTGTAGCAAGTAGTTTGCTACAGTTTAAAAGAGAATTTTTTTTAAACTAAAACCTGAGGTCTGTAGCACTCCATAGTAATATATTTCAGCTTTTCCCAGTTAAGGGTCACCACAGTGGAACACCAGTCTGCTTATGACTGGCAGTAGATTTTTTACAGTGCTGAGGTGGCAGTCCAACACCCAACCTTCAACTAAGGCACACCCATTCATGCACACACCTACCTGCATGTCTTTAAACATCACTTGACTGCAGGGAGGACATGCAGACTCCACACAGAAGACACTTCAGCCAAGAATCAAACCAGAGAACCTCTTGCTGTGAGGCAATGACACTAACCGCTGCACCACCGCAGCACTCCATGCAGGGTATAAAATGTAGCATTGAAATTGTCAGGCTGCATAGGCTTTTTTCTCTTTTGGCATCAAGCAAATGCAATGAACTACATTGTGCAGTGATCCTTAATCACCACAATCTTCTCATGTATATTTATGAGCTAGTCCTTATTTAGATTTCATTACTGTAATGTGATGCTTTACAGGTGCCACAGTGATGGTGATGAGTATGCTCCCATTGGTCCATGCTATGCTTTTCTGAGCAAGTGACATGAGATTGCATATTAACTGTCATGCAGTGTAATAGTAAGTACTGTTAATGCTGCAGGAGGTGCCATTTTTAGTACAGGTATTTAGTGTAGGTCAGTAACTGAAAATAAAAGTCCAGTAGTGTCTCTGCTTCCCTTTGAACTGAACACAGCAGTCCTGTGCTGAGTTTGTAATTGTGTATGTGAATGTGTTAATCCTGGGGTGTTGAGATGTGTACATGGATGACTGTTTTGGCTTGCAGACTTCTGTACCTTCATTGTCTTTTCTTGCCTGCAACAGTGTAATATTTCACTTTGTAATTAGCAGACACTTTGTTATGATGCCATATCTTCTGCTGGCCCATGTATAATCTAGTACTGTCAATGAACTGTGTATCCATTTATTGGGGTACTACAAGTAAGTATAGCTCAAGAAGTTTCACTGCTTGTGTGCAAAGGCCTCTAAGTCAGTACATATTAAAATATCCTGGCTGCAGTCTGAGTAGGGGCATATCTTTGGATTACACTAACAATGCACCTTTCCCTTTGTTGGGTCAGAAATGGCTGCTCTGTATACCATGTCTGTAAATCCTACCTACAGTCGATTATCACTGCAAATCACCATACAGCACTCACAAATACGAAATGAACTGCAGTTGTAGCTACATCTCTAAGAAAGGAATTTTAAAAACAATTCGACAGCATATTGATTAGTCAGTTTTTTTTCATGTCCAACACACCAGGAACTATGTGGACAGGTTCCAAAGCTGTTTTCAAACACAAATGCATCTATATACTTCTGTGCCTACTGAAACTTCCAATACTGACTGCATATTTTACTGACACATCAGATTTATTATACCATAGTTTATATAATTCACAATGAAATTCTCTTACTTCAGTGCAGTGACAATCACTGCAGTCAGATAGTGGGAAAGAGAGCAGTACTTCTGTGTTACACATCCATACTCAGCCATAAGACTTTCCTTTCTATCTCAGATATTGCAAACCATCATAAACACAAGTGATAATTCATCAGTGTTTTCAAAATACAGGACTGTGACTGCCTGGTGTGATAGGATGCATAGCAATGTTAAGCAGTATCTGAGTGATGATGTAAACAACAAGTATCCTCTAGAGTGAATGTAAAAGTTAGGTGACCTGGAGAGCTTCAGACCTGCGGTTACCTAATGTTTATCATTCTGAGAACAATGCATGGCTGCTGTGCCTTACCATGCAATTACAGTTTATTAAGATCACTGGAGATGTAGACAAAATAGGCTTTTTTTAATTGCTTAGCCACTGGGCCCACCACCAGGAAGACATCAGACCTGTGCATGAGCTTCTTGGAAACACAAAGAATTGTTGCCTATAATCTAATGGAGTAATAGTCATGATGATCACAAATGGGTATTAGCACAATTGCTATACTATAAGCTTGCGACAGTAACAGTCTTACTGTGTGAGAGTGTGTAAAATAACATTGGCACTGTGCAAAACAATAGCTGATCATAGGCTCATAGGAAAATATTGGGATAGCAGCCCTTGTGGGCCATTTGAAGCCTAGGCAGTTTCCCTTTTTTCTGCTCAAAATAACCTATCTCATTTGGTTATAAATTGGACTTACCCATCCCTTGATTGATAATTATGTATTACCCCTAATGAAAATAATTGGGATCATACCATAAATGATCTAAGGCGGCCCATGCATGGGATAAAGCATTTAGGAGCTGTATCTGTCCATTAGTACATGGAGAGTAGTCCTGGGGTAAATTTTTAGTTTCCCATCCATAGATCCAAGTTGTGCTTGAACATGGACAGGGTGAACTTTATTTAATGTGGATGGAGTGTCTGTTCCAGAACAGTGGCATCCACTGCAAGACATGCCTGTCCCTACAAACCATTCTGCTGATGTTGCAGAAGAGGCTTAGATTCCTAGACCACACATTTATGATGCCATTTGACTTGCTGATGTACAGTAAATCCATCAGTATTGGGTTCAGGATGCCTTATATGCCAGAACAATTGTATTTATTACTGCTTGGTGTAACTCATTCTAAGCCTTTTAGTTTAAGCACTTGGGCTTCAGACCAGTTGTTTTACATTAGGAAGGTTTGTGGTCTGCACTGTAGTGGCAGAACTGGTAGCTTACATCCTTCTAAGTTGGGAACTGCTGATTGAGGGCTCAATGTCTGTTATTCTAAAAGTGTATTAATTCTGGTTTAAGCACTTGGGCTTCAGGCCAGTTATTTTACATTAAGAGGGTTTGTGATCTGCACTCTTGTGGGAGGAAAGGCTGGACTCTGCCCTACTAAGCTGGGAATTTCTGGTTAAAGGCTTATAGTGCCTGCATATTTGAACTGTTTCTTACTGAAATTGGTACACCTTGTTTTCTGTAGCATAGACTAGATCCAGGCCTGCTGAATCTAGCTTTGTTTGTATGCTTGTTGTTTGTTTGCTTGTTATTTCCCTGAAATACTAATTCCACCTAAAACGCGGCTTTTCAGCTCTTCTGTGGATCCCTGGTGATATCTGCATTGCTTACTGTACTTATTTCCTTGTTTCACTTGAAAGAAAGTTACTGTTTGTCATTTTTGCATTTAAGTTACCTGTAACACATTGCATTTAAGTTACCTGGCACTTGCTCACTAAAGCAATTATATAAGTCAGCACTAAAAAATTAAAAGCACTACACCGTCACAAACTCCCCTTGAGTACCTTGTTCCCCATTGGCCCTTTTTTCAATTATAAAGGAATTCCCAATACTATTCTAGCATGTCCAAAGGTCAGTTGTCAATCTCCTCTCCAGTCCAGCTGGTGAATCTGGGAATCTTGAGGCAATGTTACAACTGCCTCATGTACACAGACAACCCTCTCCTCCTCCCAACAAATTCCAACACATGTGAGAGATGCAACCATATAGCCAAACTGGAGGCTAAGCTCTCTCAACTCAGTACTGGCATAACCAGTCAGGAGGAGAAGGAAACCACACTCACTACAATTCCAGTCTCACATAGACCTACCACGACAGCAAACCAAACACATAAATACACAAAAACATACTGAGGCTCTAAATAAAAATCTGCCTAAGCAGCAGAGACCTCCAAAGCAGACACCCAAGCAACCGCTACCCCAAAACAAAACATGTGCAACACATAGCTCACAAAGCCAGTGTGCCAAACAGTCACAGCCCTTAAGGCTAAACAACACACCTGATACACTTGTAATAGGTGACTCTATTGTCAGGCACACTGACGTCCCGCTCACCAGGCTGAACAAGGAGTAGGTCACGGTGAGCTCCCTGTCGGGCGCTAGGATCTGCCACATAACACAAGCACTCAGGTCACTCCAAGGCAAGTACAGATATGACTCAGTCATTGTCCATGCTGGTGTGAATGACCTGAGACGTACCTCCCTGGACTACATGTAAAGAAACATAGAGTAGCTCTCTGAGCATGTAGCCCAGGCCGGTATGACCCTGACCTTGAGTAGCATCTTACCCTCACCAAGAATGATGTCACAATATGAAGACAAGATGATCAATTTCAACAATTGGCTTAAGTATTGATGTCATTCAAAGGGGATCCAATGCCTGTCACCCTGGGATGACATGCTCGACAAGCCACGATACTTCGCTAGGGATGGCATGCACCTGTCACCCCTGGGCTTTTGGATATTGACAAAGGCTCTTGCTAACCCCATAGTGCCTTTTTTAGGCAAGGCTCAAAAGACAAACCCACCTCCATAAGTATCACAAGGGATAAGAAACTAAGAGTAATGCTACTCAATGCCAGAGGTCTAAACCTCAAGATGCACGCACTCAAAACTCTCCTTAGCATGGAGAACATCGATATCTGTGCAGTAACAGAAACCTGGTTCAAGGCTCCCGAGAGAACCCCAGCACTACTAGGTTATACCTCATACCATGCTTTTCGGCCCCAAAACTTGGACCGAACCACAAAAGGAGGGGGAGTATCAATATTCGTCAAAGATACCCACACCTCCAGGTTGGTGGCACAGCACAAAGCATCAGAGACTATCCATGTGCAACTAACAGTGGGTAAAACTGCCTTCCAGTTTATAGCCTGCTACAGACCACCCTCCCAAACCCAGGAATCTCACTCGGCCTTCCTGAGAACACTGGAAAATATGACGGTCTGTCCAAACACCATTATATTGGGAGACTTCAACTACCCAAACATAGACTGGGAGCATTACTCTAGCTCCAACACCCTAGCCCAAAGGTTACTAGAATTTATAAACTCAAATGCTATGGAACTACTTGTTACCACTCCCACAAGAGGGGAAAACATACTGGACCTGATCATCACCAACATGGGGACTCTATGCTCCAGACCAGAAGTGTATCCCTCACTGGTAAGATCAGACCCTAAACTAATCTCACTGCATATTCACATCCCGACCCCACCCCCTGCCCAGAAATCCACAGTGAAAAACTTCTCTAAAACAAATTTCACACTCCTCAAAACCGAGGTGGAATCCTTCAAGCCCCCGGGCCTGTGGAAAATATGGCCCAGGCCACAGAATCCTTTATAAACACATTCTATGAACACCTTCAGGAATGCATGGATCATGAAATCCCAAATAAAACCAAGACCCAATCCTCCAAAGGCAGACGTCCTGTCTGGTGGACCCCAGCCATAAACAAACTATACAATAGAAGGAGGAAGCTACTACATGATAGAACAAAATCCCAAAAAGGGAAGGCATCTCTGATCAGTATTAGCAAAAAACTACGGGCACTCATAAAATCGTCTAAGGCCAGCTTCGAGAGAAAAATTGCACAGGACACTAAGGATAATCACAAGGCTTTCTTTAGTTATGTTAGGAACCTGGGTGGGAATTCCCAGATATGCTCAGAATTAGTCCAAAATGACAAAAAATATACCGAACCCACAGACATTGCCAACATCCTAGCTGACAGGTTCAGCGCAAACTCCCCCCCACCAAAAGGGCAAATATCTATCCCAGCAGAGTGCTGCCCCCCTGACATCTCAGATGCTCAGGTAAGAGCCGCCCTCTCCAAAGCAAAAAACACAGCATCAATGGGACCAGACGGTGTCCCGGGCTGCATCCTACATGAACTCCAAGAAGAGCTAAACCCAAACATAAAACTACTGTTCAATCTCAGCCTTACTGCAGGATATGTACCCAAAGGGTGGCGTACAGCAACAGTGGTCCCTCTCCACAAAGGTGGTGCCTCAACGGATCCTGGAAACTATTGCCCCATAAGCCTGACTAGCTTGGTCTGCAAAGCTATGGAAAGGATCATCATGGATCTCATAAATAAAGATATTGGGGACCTACAGACACTGGATCCTACCCAGTTTGGCTTTGTTAAGGGCAGATCCTGCCTCTTAAACCTGGTCAATTTCTTTGAAACAGTCACCAAGGCCATTGACGAGGGGAAGGTGGTCCACACAGCCTACCTAGACCTCGCAAAAGCCTTCGATACAATACCCCACTCGGGCTTTATAGATAAGCTCACCAGCTTAAATATAAACCCCTATGTCACTAGATGGGTTGCAACCTGGCTCAAGGACAGAACCCACATGGTTAGAATTGCTGGAGCCATGTCAGACTCCAAACCAGTTACAAGTGGCATCCCACAAGGCTCAGTCCTGGGACCTCTCTTGTTCAGTATATATTTCTAAGAGGTACAGGCCAACATGGAAGGACTGTGGCTGATCAAGTTCGCAGATGACTGCAAACTGGGCAGCATAATCGACTCTCTAGCCGACACAAGCATCCTCCAAAAGGGCCTCATAGAAACAGACAACTGGTGCCAGAGCCATGGCCTCAAGCTAAACGCCAAAAAGTGTATAGTCATCCCCTTTGGCAAAAACAAAGTGCCCACAAATTACCACATAGGTGGTTATCCATTAAGTACAGAAGAAGTAATTAGGGACCTGGGGACCCAAGTTGATAGCAATCTCTCATTTGACAACCACGTGGCCAAAGTGGTTAGAAAAACATTTTATATAGCCCACCTAATCATAAAAGTATTCACATCTAGATCAGGGGAGGTCATCATGCCTCTTTACTCATCCCTCATCAGGCCCATAATTGAGTACAATGCCCCTTTTGGGATGTACCTTACCAGACACCTGCAGCAACTGGAAAGACCCCAAAAGTACCTCACCAAGAGGATCAAAGGGCTCAAACAGATGCCATATGCTGCCCGGTTAAAGAAACCCGAGCTCTACTCAGTGGCATACCGCCTGCTCAGAGGTGTTCTGTGCCTGACGTATAAAGCCATGTCCAACCCAGAATTAATGGACATGCTGCACCTCAGAAAATCCAAATCCCATTGAGCTACTCGCTCGAGAGACTTGAACCTCAGCACTGAAATAAATAGGACATGCTGGAGGGACAGATTCATAACTCAGAGGCTCCCTTCACTCTGGAATAGAATCCCAGTCCAGGTTAGGCAGAGTCCCTCATTGACTCTCTTCAAGAGGAATCTTGATGAGTAGATGGGAGATCATAGGTTTACCCCAGGTATCACTTCTGTGTCACTGTTAGACAGAGGCACAGTATACTAACCTCGAAAAAGGGCATTGCAAAATTAATTTAAAATGGGTGGCGAAAGCCAAACACACTCTGGCTAGGCTTATAAATGCCCTAGGGCAGATAGCCTAGTATGAACCTATGAACCTATGAACCTATTAGCAGTCTGTAGGATACTTTGTATAGTGACACATTGTTTAGGGCTTGGGTACCTTAGTAAAGCATCTCTGTGTGCCTTCCATTTGTTGTCTATGTCTGGACAGATACATGCCTATGGGGATATTATATTCAATGCCTGGCCTAATGAGGGCTGACTAAGGGAGGTCAATGACATATTTAGATCTAGACACAATCCTTTTGTTCATAAGTTGGGCAATATAGAAGGACTTTCTTACAACAACAGAGATATGTTGGTCAAAGTTAGGTTGCTGTTTAGATAAGTTTCCAAATCCTGAACAACTGTCTCAACTCTTAGGGGTGTATTGCCATTGCAGTAATTTCCTGGGGTAGATGACTTCTCAAAGGTTACAATAATATATACATATATATATATATATATATATATATATATATATATATATATATATATATATATATATATTTGACGTTTAGTTTCAGTCCACGATTATTTGGGACAAACCTTCCTGTAGGATGGTAAAGTTATTTGGGATTCAATGACTGCTCCTAACTTACAACACATGAAGGATATGTGGTAGGATGCAAAGCCAAAGGTAAAAGATGGTAAATACAAAAGAAACACCTGGACTTTAAAACCGCCAAACTATTTATTACACAAAACAAAGCTTTTGCGTAAAAGAACCTTCCTCAGTCTTAAGACCATTCCTAAAACAACTTCACAATTTAAATTATACGAAATGAAGCATGTGATAACAGCCAGCCAATAAAAATTCTTTAACAATTATCTATAAAATACATTAGTGATACTTCATTTGCTTTTTAAGCAGAATTGGTTTGATAGTCACAACACAATTCAGACCAAGATTTAAATCTGCTCTTAACCTAATTATCCAACTGCATTCAATATTTTCTAAGATATTATTAAAATCTTCCCCCTAATATGCCTTCATACGACATGGATAACTCTAAATTTAAATACATGACCTGGGTCAGTTTCAGCTATGTGTTTATATAGAGCATTAGACTTAATATTCCTATGTATATGTGACATATGCTCAACAATACACTGTTTTAACCTCTGGCTACACTTCCCAATGTAAAACAGGGACATTTTACACAAGTTCCCAAATAAACAATATGAGTAGTATTACATGTAGCATAACAATGATTGGTATAGGTAGTTTCAGTTACTGGCCGAATAAACTTGTCACAATCAGAGGCAGCAATATCTTTACAACAGTTGCAATTTAAACAGGGAAAAATTCCATGCTTATTGCTTATTATACTCAGGTCAGTAGGCTTAATACAGATGAGTTCAAATGTGAGGAGCAAATGCACTTGATGGTTGCTGAGTTTCAGGAAAGATGGTATAATATAATGTGAATAGAGCAAATTATGAATGATGTACTTATTAATAGTGATACTATAGCTAAACCTTTCTTCCAGGGAAGAGAGACCCAACAGCTGGGTTTGAACATGGCTAAACAGGATGATGTAATTAGGTATGTTACTACATACAACCTAAGAACAGGGGATGTAATTAGGTATGTTATTACATACAACTTAAGAACAGGGGATGTAATTAGGTATGTTACTACATACAACTTAAGAACAGGGGATGTAATTAGGTATGTTACTACATACAACTTAAGAACAGGGGATGTAAAGAAAATAATAAGTAAATATCGACATATACTAAGGGCTTTGCTGATTTAAGACAGCTTTTGAATGAAAAACCCAGATTTACATACAGGAATTGCTAAAGCCTAAAGAGGAGGTTATGTTATAAAGATTTCACATCTAATACTGATGTAATATATTTCAGTATCACTAGTTGTTTTGAAAGAAAGTAGAGATTTTAATTTTACAAGGTTGTGCAGAAGTCCAAGCAGTTGATTTACAGTATGTGAGGCACTGCAATGGGTGTTCTCACAAGATATTGTAGCACTTAATGCTTTGTTACAGTTATGCATATAAGGTATGAATGCCTCTTGTTAGGCTAATTAAGTGACTTGTTCAGAAGCACAAGGTATACAAATAGTAATTGGCGAACTCAGACCTAGGACTACTGGACACAACCCATGAACATGTCATAACCATACTCCTATGTGACATGCTGTTACACAGGTAAGGAAGGGACATATTGCTGTAGCTGCACTGTTGTGGACACAGGGCACAGTTGGGGCAGTTATATGTGCATAGTGTGGGGGCTCTGCACTGCCAACCTGTAAACCTTCAGTAAGAATGGAGTAAAGTGCTCTAGGAAATACACTAGTATGCTGATGATAATTGCAGCTCGGCAGCACTATGCATGTCACACAGTCTTACATTTCAGAGAAAAGATGTATGCAGTGCAAAGACTAAATGAACTACAGTATGGTCACAGATAGTTCATATACAGTTAATCACGGCAGCATACCTGTTAACTCTTATCATAAAAATACAGAATCCTAGCAAGTTACTTGCCCTCAGTGGGGAATGCAGGAATGGTTATAATGCTGTCATTCAGCAACAGCAGTAATAGCACTACCAAGACCTTATAGAAAGTGATCAGCTCCGTAAATGTGTATGTGAGTGTGTGTGTGTGTGTGTGTGTGTGTGTGTGTGTGTGTGTGTGTGTGTGTGTGTGTGTGTGTGTGTGTGTGTGTGTCTATACAGAGAAAGAGAGATATTTAGTAGCATCATGACTGCTAAAGCAGGGCCAGAATTAAGCAAACACTTTGTAGAAGTATAGGAAGGATTGTCCTTTAAGAAGGAGTATAGATTGCTGCAGTGGTGCAGCGGTTAGCATTGTCACCTCACAGAGGTTCCCCAGTTCAATGTTCAGCTGGGGTGCCTTCTGTATGGAGCCTGTATGTCCTCTCTGCAGTCATGTGGGTTTTCTCCAGGTGCTCTGGTTTCTTCACACATTCCAAAGACATGCAGTAGGTGGATTGGACACACTAAATTGGCCATAGGTGAGAGTGAGTGAGTGAGTGAGTGGTACAAATGAATTACTGTGGCAGGGCTAGCCACCGGCAGTATAAATCATGGCTCGAGATGATTGTCACTGCAGAAGTGACACCCCGACCCAATGTGCAAAACAGGAAAAAGGGGTTTGAGGATGGATGGATAGGAAACTGAAAAATGAAAGGATGTTTATGAACCTACGTTGTCTTTATAATAAGTCTGTGGGGATCTCTGCAATCAAACATTCATGGAGTGATTTGCAAAGTGAATTTTGGAGTTCTGCTACAACTCAAACACTCTGGAAATATAATTTTGTGTTGAACACACAATTACTTTGTCATTTATCACATTTTTAACTGTTCTAAGCATTTTTCTTTTTTTTTTTTTTTACTTCAATCACTGTATTTATAGATAACCTGAAAACAGACTGTTTTGGCCTGGTGTGGGGAACATTTTGGGGAGATTAGTGGTTACACTAGTAAGAGCAGAATAATTGTGCATATGCTAGGCTACTGAAAACTATTCTCTCTAATTTACAGCTGTTTTGTTTTTCCTGTTCTCTGACTTTGCCTGTTTACTATTTACTGAGTGCTATTATGTTAATCCCAATGCCACACAAGGTGTACCTGATTAGCAGACAATGAGCACAAATTTGAATTTTCCCTAAGCCAGTGCAAACAACCTATTTTCATTCTTATTGTAGGGTTTAGGCATATTTGATTTGTGCTAAGCTACAACCAATTGCACCATACTTTGCATCGCTGCTCTAAAGGGGCCCCACTCTTTAACCTTTGTGGCCAGGTATCCACCACTACAGTGTTAACAGTTCCTTCTCTCAACCTTCTCTATAGTGTGAATTTAGGGTTTATCACTCAAAAGCACTGGATATCATGATAAGTCAGCAAACCGGTCCCCTTCCGTTGCCAGCCTTCTAGCACTTGGTAGTCTAAGGCAGTGTAGGGACTACCTCATGCATTTTGCAAATGAACTTCTGATGAACCCAGTAGACTATCGGTAAGAGGCGTAAATACCTAGGAAACAGAGAGGCATCCCTCTCCCAAGTTACAACAAGCAATGAGAATTACCTTATCACACCCCACCTATACAAATGCAACATCCTCAGACTGACAACACAAAATATGATATGAAGATGCCATTAAAAAGCCCGTACCCAAGTCTCCTAGAACTCTTAAGATTAAACGTCCGTGAAAGCTCCATAGTACATCCATTACATGCACATCAACAAGTCAGAAACTAGTTTCTGGTAAGAATATTTTAGTAACTCATGACCATGTTATAAGACGTAAAGATTCCACACATTGGGCAATGCCAGTGTTACAGTCAGCTGCTTCTTGGAAACTAAGATTGCTAATATAACAAGGGTCCTTAAGTAATTTTCCACTAGAAAGTATGACCATGAAATGATTGTTGTACCTTTTCATGCAAATGACCTGTTGTGCAAATTTCTGAGACATTCAAAAGGGCACATTGGAATTGCAATGCAAGAGTCAGATAAGGGTAGGATTATGGCTCTGAGTGGAATCCTCCTTCATCAAGAATGGTGGCTAAATATAAAGAGAAGAAAATTGGGTTTAGCTATTGTCTAACTAGCTGAAATCTTTCCAGGGGGATTCAATATGCATTGGCCTGGGAAGAAATGATTGACAGCTAAACTTGTTGTTTAAAGGATGGCTTGTATCACTTGTTTAAACTTTGTGCATACTGACTAAAGCCTTTGCTGTCCCCATAGTGCCTTTTTTAGGCTGAGTTCAACTAATGAACATCCCAACTTGACAAATACATAAAATTCCAAACTGGACAACATCAACATGGATATTATCTATACCAGGAGTTTTAACAAACAACTGCCTTTTCTCTATGCATTTCTGTATTTGGGACTTGTCTGCATATGAGTAGTTACTGTGATGTGGTTCAGATGTGAAAAAGAAACACATCCAGAATGCCTGGGTTTTGTGCCTACCATACTTTAGACCATTTGTTGCTTCTCAGTGCCTTCAAGACTGATACCGGAGACTCCAACAGTGATTTTTTAGAACTTCAGCTTACATTAGGCAAGTCAGGCTAATAGATTATAGACTGATATTGATTCCCATCCATGATCTCAAATGATCATGCACAGTTCCTGGTAAAAACTTTTCTATGACAAAAGCACTTCTAAAAGCATCACTTCCAAATTCTGAGAGGTGATCATTCCCCTGTATGATCAATCATGGAAGCTGAAATCCAAGGCATCCCTATAAACCAGAGCTCAGTAATCATTGGTGACTTCAACTGCTGCTTCACAGACTGGTGCATCTAAACCTCCAACATAGCATATGAACAATGATTTTTTTATTAGGTAAAACAACAAAGCAAAAAAACAACAACAACAACAAAAAAACTTTTTCTTTCCTGCATAAAACTGTCTTCAACCCCCCTCAGGGTAGCTGGACCATGGCTAAATGGGGACCTAGGCAGGGTAATGGATCAGGGACACCTGAGCCCCCAACCCAGCCATTCCACTGTTCCATAATTTTGCTATTCCTCCCCAGTTACCATAAACATTGTTCAAACCTGCTAATTACATTTTCATACGTGTGTGTGTGTGTGTGTGTGTGTGTGTGTGTGTGTGTGTGTGTGTGTGTGTGTGTGTGTGTGTGTGTCTGTGTGTGTGTGCTAATGCTTTACTGACAACGATGACCTGAAATAAATGAAGATTGCACAGTCAAAATGCTAGGTGCATTTGAAATGATGTGTGAATGTGTGTATTGACATGTTTACTTACATAACTTAGATTTTATATTTAAAACACTTTCTCCAACAATATTTACATGTTATACAATGACTTTAAACATTGGGCAGAGGAAAGTACAGTTATGTAAGAACTTATAATAGTAGGTGTTCAGATAGATCACTGTTGCAGTATTGCCAAGAATACATTATGTCCAGCCAGCCTACGAATGCTTAAGCAGCTTTCTCTGTCCATACATCTGAACTATGACCTCTGCATGAGACTATGTGCTGGCTGAAGCAACATGAAGGCATGAAAATCTTCAGAGCTTCCTTGTCCTTGGAAAAAAGACTGTGCTTAGTGCTCAAACAAGATAGACTCAGGACCAAAAAAAGAAAAAAAAGAGAGGGTGGAAAACTAAGGGAAGTATCTATCTCTGTCCTGGATAAAATGAGAAGGAAGAAAAAATAAGGTTAAGGGAGGGAGGGTGCATATACTGCAACAGTGTCTCTTTGAACATCTACTGTTATGGTAAGTTCTCACAAAAGTGTACTCTTTATCATTACATCACTGTTGCAGTAATACTGGCGTATGAGATTCCTAAAGCTTTTATGCCAAAAGGGTGGAGGTTTTAGAAACGAGTTGGAGTCCAATAACTAAAAAAAAATGGTTCTACCTAAACCTGCTCTTACTGTCTAAAGAGGCATCTATCTGACAATGTTTTGGGAAAATATAAATGAAAGAGCAGGTAGCAGCCTCTAAAGTCAATTTAGAGCCAAGTCTCTTGAAAAATATTCATAGTTTCGGTAGAATATTCCTTGATGTGAACTTGAATTGCTTTACCATGGAAAGAGTAGCAGAAAAAAATGGAAAGTGATAGTCACCTAGAAATAGTTACCCACCTTTTTACCTCATTAGAAATAAAATATTGGTTAGTTTTTGTCTTAGTAAAATCTAAACTGCCTATAGACATCCAATAAATGAAGGATTATTTCTCCTTTATTTATAGAGGATTGAGGAAAAATGCAAGGAGATCTCTAGACTGATTCAGAGACATTTCAGTGACAAATTTAGGCATAAAGAAAGGGTTAGTTCTGAAGCTAAATTTGACTTCATGAAAAATTTGGAAAGGAGTACTCATAAGAACCTGTAACTCAAGGACCCTTGAGCAGATGTTAAAGCCACAAATAAAACTGTTTTCCAAGCACATCATTTTAAAGATGCAAATGAAGTTGGTTTAAGGTTAACTTTTTGAGAACATAATTCAAGTCCCATGCAGTAGGAATAGATTTCATGGGAGGCTTGATGTGAAGGACACCTTTTTGAAACAGCCTGACCTCATAGTCTGAAGAAAGATGAGAATCATTTGGTAGGCAGGGTGAGATAGGTGACAAATGGACTTCAATAGAGGTATATCCTAGAAAAGGAGGGCTGAGCAGCTGAAACAGTTATTTGAGAATAATGGGGACCTTCATTTAAATATGGGTCTTGTCCTCTGCTGCAACACCAAACAGAAACTTACAGTATTTTCCATTTAGAAACATTAGATTTTTCTTTTTGAATGTTTTCTCACCTCCTTTTTACCTGTAACACATCTCTAGATGGAGCCTGAAAGGAATTGTGAGAGCACGTCCATTCTGTATGCTTCTCATCTTTAACCTTCAGTGGTAGAGACAAAGCAAATAATAATAATAATAATAATAATAATAATAATAATAATAATAATAATAATTCGGGAAAAGGCCCCAAATTAGGGATACTTTTTAAATGCTGGTACTATTAACTTGGAACTTTTCAAAATGCCTTCTAGCTTCTGCAGGGATGGACGAAATGACTGAGGAGAAATTAGGGACTGATCCCCCCCCCCAAAATCTGAACAAGTGAGAGTAACTTGTGGTGATTGTCCTTGGCTAGGTGAAAAAAGACAGGAGAACCAGTATTGTCTAGGTCAAAAGGGAGATAACAACAGCATTTTTAGAATGTATTTATGAATCTTCAACTGGAGGTGGGATTACATCAAGGATCAGCTCTGAGCCCTTTCTTATTTGCAATGGTGATGGACAGGTTGACAGACAAGATCAGACAGGAGTCCCTGTGGACTATGATGTTTGCAGATGACATTGTGGTCTGTAGTGAGAGTAAGGAACAGGTGGAGGAGACCCTGGAGAGGTGGAGATATGCTCTAGAGAGAAGAGGAATGAAGGTCAGCAGGACTAAGACAGAATATATGTGTGTGAATGAGAGGGAGGATAGAGGAATGGTGAGAATGCAGGGAGTAGAGGTGGCGAAGGTGGGTGAGTTTAAGTACTTGGGATCAACAGTTCAGAGTAATGGTAAGTGTGGAAGAGAGGTGAAGAAGAGAGTACAGGCAGGATGCAGTGGGTGGAGAAGAGTGTCAGGAGTGATCTGTGACAGAAGAGTACCAGTAAGAGTGAAAGGGAAGGTTTACAAGAGGGTAGTGAGACCAGCTATGTTATATGGGTTGGAGACAGTGGCATTGACAAAAAGGCAGGAGTCAGAGCTTGACATGGCAGAGCTGAAAATGTTAAGATTTGCACCGGGTGTGACAAGGATGGACAGGATTAGGAATAAGTATATTAGAGGGTCAGCCCAGGTTGGAAGGTTTGGAGACAAAGCCATAGAGAAAAGATTACATTGGTTTGGACATGTGCTGAGGAGGGATGCGGAGTATATTGGGAAAAAGATGCTAAGGATGAAGCTGCCAGGTAACAGGAAAAGAGGAAGGCCTAAGATAAGGTTTATGGATGTGCTGAGAGAGGACATGCAGGTGGTTGGTGTGACAGAGCAAGATGCAGAGGACAGGAAGAAATGGAAACAGTTGATCTGCTGTGGTGACCCCTAACAGGAGCAGCCGAAAGTAGAAGAAGAATTTCTGAATCTTCAACAAGACCCTTGGAATGACTGAAATGATGGGAAGGCATACAGAAATTTCCTTTCTATGGTGTTGATTCTCCAGGGTTCCTTGAAATGAATTTTGGTGCAAAACAGTTTAAGCTGTTTGGTAGAAGTAGGAAAAAGTGTATCTAGAAAGTTCCTCACTGATGGAAAATCTAAAGGAAGAACTCTCAATTCAGCATCCTTTTGTGAGGGTCTACATTGGATATGCTAAAGCAGTCTGCTATTCAATTCACTTCTGAAGATATATATATATATATATATATATATATATATATATATATATATATATATATATATATATATATATATATATATATATATATATATATATATATATATATATATATATATATATATAGATAGATATACATCTTGGTGGTAAATAAATTGCAAAGTCCCAAGCAATCATAGCAAGTCTGCAAAGGAGTCAGGACTTTTGTCCTGCCCTGTTTGTTGATATATCATATGAATGTAGTGGTGTCTGTTATGATTTGAATATGTCCTGGTATCCAGAGATGATGATCAAATCTTTCATCTCTTTGATGTTTTATGTTTTCCTGTCTTGTTTTGAATAGAGTCTCTCGAATTATGTCCTTTTAACTGCCCCAGTCATACAAGATCTGAAGAATCTGTTGAGATATTTTGAAGGTGAGGTACCCGTGGATTAAGGTTTATCAGACTGATCCATCAAAAGAGTTCTTTCTTCACGAAATGCTAGAGAGGGATTGGAAAAGATGGCAGTGTTATGTCCAAATTAATTTCAGATATCACTGTATTTTCTTCATGTGCAGTCTGACATAAGGAATCATCTGCATTGTGAATTTCATGAACCCCAGAGCTCTCAAAATCACTGTTGTAGGAGTTATTTGTGTATTTGCAAGGGATAAGAAGTACGCTGTCAGAAACTGGATTTTCCCCAGAGGAAGGAAGACCATGATGATGAAAGTATCTGGAAGACATCTTAGAAACATTGGATTCCTGAGTAGGTTTCGTGTTTGACTTTTGGTGTGTAATGTGAATCCTAGCTGGAGAAAAAAATCAGTTGTGAAATATACGTCCTTGAGAGTTTTATGAAGCTGAGTGGCCCATATCAGTAGTCTAGGTAACGAAAGACATAGATACCTAGGAATTTGCAGAAAGGTATCCAGGAATTAAGTATATTGTGAAAACATTTTGTGCCATAGGCAAACTAATGGGCAAAGAAGTAAATTGAAAGTGATATCTCAATGCACAAAAAAGAATTATCTGTTTTTGGGTGAACAGAGATAAGGTAGTTAGGATTCTTCCAGATCTAAGGTAACTAAGAAAACATGGGAAAAGATGAGAAAAAAGGTTTTACAAGGTTAGCATCTTGAATTTTGAAACCCTTTAATAAAGAGTTTAGAATGGATAAGTCCAGAATTGGTCTCCACATTCCTTCTCTTCTTAGGACAAGGAAAAATATGGAGTAAAAACTTTTTCCTGTTTGAGATGGCAAAATAGGTTCTATAATCCCTCAAAGGAAAAGAGCTAACAGAACTGGAAATAGCAGGTGCTGTTCACCTGAGAGGATTGAGGAATTCAAGAAGGTATTGTAGGATAGTTCCAGTGCAGCCTGTACACATTCCTTATGATGTCCAAAACCCAAGCAGATGAAGTTATTGTTCTCCAACAGGGAAGATACCAAGAGAGTCTCCCTGTTAGTTTAGAACAAGGTTGGCCGAGGTGAAGGGAAGAGGGGAGAGGGAAAGAAAGTACTCAGAAGTTAGAACATGTGTCTGAAAAAGGATCCCTTGGATCTTTTGAATTCAGACCCGTGTTTGTCCTGACATTTATTCTTTGAAAACATATTCCCTTTTTGTTGAGATTTTTATGATTTGTGGAAAAAAGGTATTTGGAACAAATAGTTTTCTCTGGAATTTAGGAAGAGACAAAAGAAAAAGCTGTTTGAAGTCCTGAATTATCTTTCCTCTACTTTCTGGAATAAATTAAGAAAAAAGGAGCTAAGCAGGTTTATCCCTTAAAAAGGAATATCCAACAGTTTGGCTTTAGCATCAACAGACATGAACTGCAGCCTAAGACAATTACTACTTTTAAGACTGAACCACTATCAGCTGGTCTGGAAGACACAGCAGCATAATACAAACATTTAAAGGAACACTTTACTACTGAATTGAACATATCCTGTAATGAAGTGTTAGTGTCTGATTCAGGAACATTAGAGAGTAGTTTAGTCATGTTATCCAGAATAGAAAACAGAGATAATCAATGGCGTATAAACGCAACATGATGGAAGTGCCAACCTTCTTAGCAAATCTATGCATGTTCCTGATATACTTGCAATTAACTAAGGCACTGATGGAAAAGGGCTATTTGAAAACTGTGCGATTCCACAGAGACAATAAATGCGTCTGAAGAATGGCTTATATATAAGTATTTATTGGTGTCAGGTACTTTATAGAACTAGTCTATCTTCTTAGAAGCAGGTGGGATGAAGAGTCAGAGAAGCGGACAAAAAGGTAACCTCCAAAATCTTTAAAACAGATGAGATAGAGAGTTTTGGTATTTTCATATGTATCAAGTGTAAGATCTTTTTTGTGTGCTTTAGATATTTGCCTGCCTTTCCAGATAAATTGTGAATACTATCTTTAAAAGTGAGTTCATCATGAGGGCAATGAGAAGACAAAGAGACATCCACTTCAGACTCATTACCTATAAGAGAGTGAATTTGAGATGAGTAATATAGAACTTGAGATTCAGATTCTGAAAACAATTCTTCAGTAGAGGACTTCCTTTTTTATGTAGGAGTGGAAACAGAGTGAGAAGCAAATTGCGTGGGCTACAAAGCTGTAAGATCTTTAAAAAGTCCTTGAGAGAAATCAAACAAATCCTACCAAGGATCCAAAGAGGAAGGAGCAGGGACAGCTATAGGAGATATTTGTCTGGTTTTCTGTTTCCTGTCTTTAGGAGTCTCCAACAAAATAGTATGAAGAGTAGCAGACCCCAGACATTTCGCCTTAGGGTCTATGGTATTTCTTGGAGAAGAATTTAAGGAATCCTCCCAGTTCCTTCAAAGAGAATCAGCCCTGGTTCTCACTTCACATCTGAGACAGCTGCCTACTAGTTCAGCACAGGCATGATGAAAGACTCTCACAAAGTGCTGACAATGGGAAAAGGTATAGTAGATTGGCAAAGAAAGGGCCGATCAAGTGCCTCAGTGGAGATGTCTGACTTTGACCATCTGAAGGAAGCATATATTTCAGCTAACTTTTGTCTCTTCTTTCAAATTCTAGGCTGATCTTGATCACCCAGAGTCAACTTAGCACATGCCAAAGCTCAAACAACTATGAGTAGTCTTAGGAACAATGGACTGGCAAACAGAGCACTCTCTATAGTTATGGTCAGGGCCTAGGAAAAAAGAAATAATAAACTTTGAATGCTTATCCTTAGGTAAGACATCTGTAGACCATAGTCACATTTCCCTTTTTTTAAAATAACAATTTTAGATTGAAAAAAAACAACAATGGAAAAGAAGAAGAGTTCTCAATAAGGTACTTATCTGTCTAACAGTGATTGTAGCTAGAACAGGGTGTATAGTTGACAAACTATAATATAAAATAAGATAAATACTTCCTTTGTTCACTGGTGGCAAGAATGTTTGGAGGATTTTTGTATATTTTTTTATGTACCAGCATGCAGTCTTGTGCCTAGGTCATAAGCCAAATGCATACAGAATGGTAGCTAAGCTTTTGTAAACTGGCTAGATGTACAATATTTTTTCTGGGATATGTCCCAAAAGTCAGAACACTAATTGGTCACAGAATGATAAACATCTATTTTGCACCAAAAATATAAAAATATATGCACTAATAAAACAAATAGAAAAGATTTTAACAAACAGCCCATTTTCTAAGTGCAAGACTGCCCCTCCAGAATGGGCATTATTGTTCCAACCAGGTATTCATGCACAAGTAAAGCTTGCTAAAAAAACAAATCCGCAACTTTATGGCAACACAGTAAAGCTAAATGAAACACATATGAAAGATTAAATGGCTTCTAATTAAATTATGTTCCCAAAATGCAGAAGTTTAGTGAACATCAAATACAAGATAAAGAAAAATGAAGTTTGGTTAACAAAAGTAACTGCAGCCACAGTTACAAGGATCTGCTGTTACTTTCTCCTTACTATCCACAGCTTAAAAAATATGTTTAACAAATCATGAGGAAAACAAATAAATAAAAACCCTGCAATTATGCATTTTTGTGTGTGTGTGTGTGTGTGTGTGTGTGTGTGTGTGTGTGTGTGTGTGTGTGTGTGTGTGTGTGTGTATGAGACACCGAGAGAGACACAGATAGAGAGAGAATAGTGAGTGTGTATACCTCTCAATTTTTTTGCTCAAAGATTTTTGACAAAACTAACAATAACTTGGTGTGGGCAAAGACCCCAAATCAGAGACATTTTTAAATATTACCGTAACTCACTTAAAAAGTTAATACAACACGAGGTTTTGTACCAATATTTAAGTTTTCCTCACTCCTCCCTAGTAGATCAGTGGCCATGGATATGCACTTCCCAACTTTCTCTGTGGCCAGTCTGGTTGAAATGGGTATTCTTAGGCATTTTAGGCATTGCCTCATTTACACTGACAACCCACATATTCTTAATAAAACAGATCACATATGCAAGAGGTTTAAATAAGCTTTAACACTAGAGGCAAAACTCTCTCATACAACCAAAACTAATGCCATAGAGGTTGTCAGTGACATTTGTACCTTGCCTAATGCACAGGGCAAAGACCTTGCACATAAAGCTACTTATGCTGAGGTACATTGAGCTAACCTTCCTAAAACAATAAGACCTCCTCCAAAGTACAGTCAAAGAAAGGGCCCTCAGCCAGCATATTAAAACACCACCCACAACTACACATAGTGAAATTGTATCCATTGCCTCCACTGATAAGCCCTTAAGGCAAACCGGCACACAGCCAAATTTCCTGATCATTGGTGATTCTATAGTGAGGCACACACCAATGTCCCTCTCACCAGACTGAGTAAGGAGAGAGTCACAGTTACGTGCCTTTCCAGGGTTAGGATCTGTCAAGTCACACAGGTACTTAGGTCATTGAACTACAGGTACCAGTATGATTCTGTCATAGTCCATGTAGGTGTTAACACATTCCCGCCAGTACAGCTCTTTTCAGTGTGTACCTTTAACTCTCAATGGGTGTGGCTTGAGCCTCTTTATCACCTTACAGTTTTAACAAATACTCATTGATAGAGGTCATATATCAGTATGAATGTGTTTTCCATCATGTATGCTTCAAGATAAAATATTCTGATGCCTTGTATGTAGCGTGATTTTGGAATTATTAATGCAAATATGAACAAGCAATATTTGATGCAGAAAAGCCTGGAGGCACACTTGGCTGTAATGAGTTAACTAATATAGCCAAGTGCACCTCCAGGCATTTCTGCAGTTCACTCCTACTGCACCTCTAGGCATCAAATATTGCTTGAGACATACATCCCTTGACTATATGACGCGAGACATGATTGAGCTCACTGATTATGTGTCTCAGGCAGGTATGAGCCTAGCACTGAGCAGCATACTACCTTCTCCAAGGACAATGCCATGTTACCAACAGAAAATGACTGATTTTAACAATTGGCTTATCTTCTGGTGTTAGTCCAGGGTGGTACAATATTTGACAGCCAGGGAGGGCATGGTTAACAGAACATGCTGCTTTACCAGGGATGGTCTGCACTTATGCCCTCTAGGCTTTTGGATATTAGCAAAGACCTTTTCAACCCCCATAGTGCCTTTTTTAGGCAATGCCAAACTTATAATCCTACCAAATTAACTAACCTATGAAGGGATAGCTCAAGGTGGTACTACTCAATGCCAGAAGTCTTAACAAGAAACTCCACTCTTTGCAAGCCTTCCTCTCCTTGGAGAGTGTAGACATATGTGTAGTAATGAAGACATGATTTAAAGTCACAGAGAGTACCCCAGCAATGCAAGGTTATAATGCTTTTCACACCTTTAGACCAGCTACTGCATAGGAGGGAGTTAAAGATGGAGGAGTGTTACTCTATATTAAGACTAACCTCACTTCCAGACTAAAGTGTATTACCCACTGGAACTCAACATGTGCAACTCACCATAAACAGGGTGCAGTGCCATATCCTTGCAACATATAGGTCACCCTCCATGTCACATGAAATCCATACTACCTATCTCATTGTACTAGAGTGCCTAACCATTGTACCAAATTATGAGAAATCTCAACTACGCTTCTATAGATTGGGAATTTTATACCACTTCTAATGCACAAGACCAGCGGTTCCTAAACTTTGTTAATACCAACATCACGGAACAGTTGGTTCATTCTTCTACCAGGAGTACAAACATCCTTGACCTTGTACTCATGAGCATGGGAGACCAGTGTTCCTCACCAAATGTAATATCTTCACTCATCAGATCAGACCATAAGGCAATATTGCTTGAAATAAAAATTATATCCAGGGATCCATCAAAACCAAAAACCTTCAAGAACTATGCCAATGATACCTTCTCTTTACTAAGCAGCACCCTGGCTAAATTTCAAGCACCTCCAAATGCAGTCAACACCATAGAATACATTGAGCTATTTACAAAATCTCTGTACAGCCATATTGATAGCTGCATAGACCAAACTGTGCTCACTTGTATGAAGAATAAGATGAATGCAAAAAACAAGCCACCCTGGTGGAATCACACTATCAACTGGTTATACAACAAAAGAAAAAAAATCTTGCCAAGCATAGGCGGAACAAAGCTATACATACCAAACCCTCTGACCAATCTAAACAGGTAGGTAAGAGTGTTAATTAATACTTCAAAGGCTAAATTTAAAGAAAAATAGCTTCTCCAGCAAAGGACAACTACAAAGCTTTCTACAGCTATGTATGTAACCTGAGATGAAATACACAACAATGCACAGAACTTATTGTAAATAGCATCAGACATATTGAACTGGAAGTCATTGCCAACCTTTTGCCTGACAGGTTCAATTCAAATTTCTCTCCCTCACTCCCCCCGATAGTCCAAAGAAAATACCACATAACACAATCACTCCAACCATTACTAGAGAACAGGTCATGAATGCACTTTCCAAGGCCAAAAGCACTGCATCAATGGGATCTGATATAATCCCAGGATGTTTAATAAATAGCATTAAACATGACCTCTCTGGTCCACTTGAATCACTTTTCATCTGGAGCCTTCAGTCAGGTTTAGTGCCCAAGGAATGGAAGATGGCTAGAATCATTCCCCTGCACAAAGTAGGTCCAACCACTGATCTGGGTAAGTGCAGACCCATAAGACTTACCAGCCTCACATGTAAGGCCATGGAAAGAATCATCATGGGCATGATACATTAGGACATATGTAACCTGCAAACATTGGACTCATCACAATTTGGCTTTATTAAAGGATGGTCATGCCTATTAAATTTGGTAGATTTTTTGAGAGGGTCACCAAAGTACTGGATGAAGGTAAGACAGTGCACAGAGCTTACTTCGACCTGGCCAAGGCTTTTGATACAATACCCCATTCAGGCATTATAGACAAGCTCACTAATTTAGGTATAAACCCTTTTATCACCCACTGGATATCCAACTTGACTCACTGATAGGATGCAGGAGGTCAAAATAGGTAAGGCCACCTCCAAGAGGGCTCGATATTGGGCCTGTTCCTTTTTGGCATCTATTTCTCTGAAACGGAAGCTAATACTGAAGGTTTATGACTGACTAAGTTTGCAGATGACTGCCAGCTTGGAGTTATCATCAACTCCCTGCAGGCACTAACACTCTTCAAGAAAGTCTATCACTGACTAATAAATGGTGCCAAATCCATGGTCTTAAACTCAGTGCTAAGAAATGCATAATTGTACCCTTTGGGAAATCAACCATCCTGGCTAATTACCATGTTGATAATACACAATAAGAGTAGACCCAGTGGTCAAGAATCTGTGTGTGCATGTAGACAATACCTTACCTTCGACCACCACGTGGCCACAGTGGAGAGGAAATCCTTTTATGTTGCACAACTTATAAGTGAGGGCATGGCATCTAGGTCCAGAAAGGTCATTATCCCACTCTACTCTCAAACCAATCATGGAGTACAATGCTCACTTTGGTATGTACCTGACCAGGCATATGCAGCAACTAAAGTGACCTCAAAGGTTCCTTAAAAAAGAATACACGGCGCAACAAACCTACCTTATGCAGACTGCCTTAAGGCCCTTTTCCTCTTCCCAGCCTCCTATATATTGCTGAAAAGTGATCTCTGCCTGGCTTACAAGGCATCTGCAAACCCCACACTTATGAATCTCCCACATATTTGTAAGTCAGAAAATACCAGCAATACAAGGTCTAGGGACGTAAATTTTGTCTGTGACTTAAACAGAACATGCTGAAGAGAAAAATATGTGTCCCAGAGATAGCCCCTTCTATGGAACAGGCTTCCCATCCATGTGAAGCTGAGTTTGCATATTACTCAGTTAAGTATAACCTTGACAAATGGATGGGCAATAGGAAATTTACTCTAGACCTGGCATTCATGTCCCTTATGGACAGAGGTATTTTGTAAATGGCTTGACCTCAATATCCTAGTTTGATTAAGGACATCATTATTTTTTTGGGAAAACTTGTCTAGGCTTAGAAAGGCCCCTTGGATCATTAGCCTACTAATAGTCTATGAATCTATGAATATGTATTTTCTGAACAAAAAGATGGTTGAAACTATAATGTCTGACTTTATTGACTGGAAGAAATCCTTAATGATTTACCAGAAAATAAAACTTTTTTTAAGGAATGGACTAAGACTATCGGGCAAATTATTGGATGTTCTGCAAAATCAGGGACAATTGTGAGGTATGTGGACTGTTACAGTGCTTTGTACTGTGTATATTTTTTTTAGGTTCATAGGTTGGTACTTGTCTATCGGCCTTAGGGCCTATACAAGTCTAACCATAACAATTCCCTGGCTATTTCTTCCCACACTACTTACTTCTCTTTTCATTCATTTCATCACAAACAGACATTTGAGGTGTATTAGCATTCCTTTGAAGAGTACTGAATGAACCTGTGGCTGGTGACCAACAAAGGTATTATGAGGTGTATTCACAAGTCACCAACAATACTTCACGGTTTGTACTTCTTGATTAGCTGTAAATGACAAACACTCATGGGTATGTCTATGTTTGTGTGTGTGTGTGTGTGTGTGTGTGTGTGTGTGTGTGTGTGTGTGTGTGTGTGTGTGTGTGTGTGTATGTGTGTATGTTTGTATACACATCTGGTTTCTGTATATTTGTACAAGTCTGCCTCTGAATCTGTGTGTGTATTCAAGTAATTGTGTGTGTGTGTGTGTGTGTGTGTGTGTGTGTGTGTGTGTGTGTGTGTGTGTGTGTGTGTGTGTGTGTGTGTGTGTGTGTGTGTGTGTGTGTGTGTGTGTGTGTAGATATTATTAAATACTTATACAGTGTATATTTTCAATGTAAGAAATGCTGATCATTCAGTAACTATTAAATATCATGCAATAACTTAGAAACATTAGGCAGAAGAACTATTTTACATCAAAATTAAAAAATATATTTATAAAATAAATTTAAAACAATTTTATGATAGGTTATTTTCTAAGTGAAATAATGTCCTCCAATCTGGGCATTATAGAAAAATAACTGGGATTCCAAGTTTGGGAAGACCCTACAACTGTAATGTTGAGCCTCACAGACCCCTGGGTGGTCCATTATTTTCCTTTGACGTCATGCTTGGTGGCTGTCATTGCTTGGGTATACAAGTAATCCAGCAGCCTAAACTTAAATCAGGCCTGTTTTGGACTATGATAAATGACCATGTACTCCACTGTGGATATTTCTGTTGGAAAGACCCACTATGAGGAGGCCGTTTTCCATATGCAATAATCCTAGGTGCTTCTAGTTAGAGTGAAGCATACTGATGGCTTTCTTTATTACTTTATGAATTTCAATGCAGAATGCCCTTAACATGTACAACTGGTCAGGAATTCAACCTGGTAAAAAAAAAAAAAAAAAGAAACATACATGTTTTTTGTTTAGGGAGACAATCCCACATGCACATGCCATGTGGGGAGCCCAAACTTATATTTACCAACACCATGGTTACTCCAACAGAAAACAGATGTGAAATATGTGAAAACTAATGAATAAGCCATGATGGACACTAAGAAGCTGCACTGGCAGAGATGTCTCATGGAACAAAAAAAAAGCTGTCAGGGAATTCAACATAAGCAAGATGAACTTCAAATGACTATTCAACTAGTGTGCACTCAGGGTGATGTAGGGAAGCTTAAGGACATAACTAAAAGTACAGACAATGACTTATTGTTGGTGGCTTATGAATGAACTGAATTATACAGTTTTTGGCCAATGGACAAAGAGTCATTCTGTACTGTGCATAAGAATGTTGACATATTAAAAAAAAAAGTGCAGGTCACTTAGTTGTGATGCAGTAATTTATGAAGTTATGCTTCTAACCTAATAAAGTGGACTCCTGCAGTTGCCTGAATCTAATTATTTTAGGTAATAGAGAACTGGTCTCTAATACATACTTATTTGTTTTCCACAGACTATCTATGTAACGGAATTCTTCTTTTGCTACTTTAAATTAGTGAAGCCCTGTGTGTGTGTGTGTGTGTGTGTGTGTGTGTGTGTGTGTGTGTGTGTGTGTGTGTGTGTGTGTGTGTGTGTGTGTGTGTGTGTGTGTGCGCGCGCATGTATCTGTGTAAGTCTGTGTGCATGGTTGTTTAAATATGTGTATGTGTGACTGTAGGGGGTGGCTTTTCCAATGCAATGCATGGGCTGCTAGAGATAATACTAGTTTCTAATGGTGGCTAGTGAGTGATCCAGAGGAATGCTAATGTGCTGATAATGAGGTCTCTGAATCGCATTTTATCACAGTCATAGTAATTGACTGACCTGTGGTAGGCAATTACCATGTGTTGTAAGTTTTATTTCTTCACTGCAAAAAAACTCAAAATACCACATACAAATCTATATATATGTCTATGTCTATATCTATATCTATATCTATATCTATATCTATATCTATATCTATATCTATATCTATATCTATATCTACATCTATATCTATATATTTTTTAAATTTCTCTAAGTCTTCTGGGTTTCTAATACCATGATGGGAATAGACACCATTCCTAAGTCAAAGTATGATTAAAGTTCATGAAATTAGTATTGTTCAATCTTTGACATCAGCAAAAAGTCCTCTCTGCAGCACTCACAATTTTCCCAGAATTGACTCCTTCAGCAATGCATACAGAGTTGCATGTATTGGTTGCATATGACCAAGACTGTAAATTCTTTATTATGAGACCCATTGCTCCTGTTACATTTGGAACTGTCTGGGTATCCTTCTTCCACATTGCCTTCATTTTTGGCTGCACTGTTATTTTATGACTTTGTGTCTCTCTGTGCGTAAGACACTATAATCATTTGGTCTAGTAATTTCAATGATCAATGCTACTTTTGCCTTCTTTTCATGGACTAATATAACTTGTTCATATGTTCATAGGTATGTACTAGGCTAATCGCCCTGGGCCTTTACAAGCCTAGCCCATAGTAGTGCCTTGGCATTGTGCAGCCAGTCATTAGTTCCCAGTGCCACTATCAAGTAGAGCCACTGGAGTGATCCCCAGGGTGAACTTTCTATTTCCCATCCACTCATCAAGATATCTCTTGAAGAGGGCTAGTGAGGTGCTCTGCTTGACATGTAAGTCTATTGCAGAGCATGGGCAGTCTCTGGGTTATGAACCTGTCCCTCCAGTATGTTCTGTTGATTGTGGTAATGAGGCTGAGTTCTCTGGAGTGTGTGGTGTGGAGGGATTGGGATTTCTTTAGCCGGCTTTGTAAGTCAAGCAGATATCACTGCTTCATAGATTATATGAGACAGAGAATAACTGGAGTTTTTTTAGTTTGTCCATGTAGGATATATGTTTAAGGCCTACGATCCTCTTTGTGAGGTACTTTTCTGGCCTTTCCAGCTGTTGTAGGTGTCTAGTGAGGTACATGCCAAATGGGGGCATTATACTCTATGATTGGTCTAATGAGGGAAAAGTAGAGAGAAATGATGACCTCTTTCTTCCTGGATGCAAAACACTTGGTAATGAGATGTGCCGCATAGAAGGACTTTCTGATCACAGTGTCAATGTGATGGTCGAAGGAGAGGTTGCTGTCAGCTTTGTCCCCAGATCTCTTGTAATGCCCTCAGTGTTCAGTGGTCTCCCATCAATGTGGTAATTAGTGAGAAATGAGTTTTTCCCAAAGGGGATGACAAAGCATTTTTTCGCATTAAGCTTAAGGCCATGGTTTTGACACCAGTCATTGGTCTCAGTGAGGCATTTCTGTAGGATGTCTGTATCACATGGGGAGTTAATAATGGCTCCCAACTTGCAGTTGCCTAAAAAAATGGTCAGCCAGAGCCCCTTCATGTTGGCCTGGACTTCTGAAAAGTAGATGCCAAACAGGAGAGGACCCAGGACCAATCCCTGTGGGACTCCACTTGTGACTGGTCAGCAGTCTGACTTGGAGTATGCTACTTTCACATTGTGTGTTCTATCTGTGAGCCAATTTGCAACCCACCTAACAATATAGGGGTTGATGCCTAGTTTGGTGAGTTTATCAATAATTTCTGAGTAAGGAATGGTATCAAAGGCCTTGGCCAGATCGAAGTAGGCTGTGTGAACTGCCTTACCTTCATCCACTGCTCTGGTGACTAACTCAAAGAAGTCAACCAAGTTGAGCAGACATGATCTACCTTTTACAAAACCAAATTGTGTTGGATCTAGAGTTTGGAGATTCCCTATATCCTTGTTCATAAGTCCATGATGATACGCTCCATAGCCTTACATATCAGACTTGTCAGGCTAATGTGGCGATAATTTCCAGGGTCTGTAGTCACTCCTCCTTTATGGGGAGGGATGACTGTAGCAGTGTGCCATTCTGTAGGGACAAATCCTGAGGTGCAGCTGTGAGTGAACAGAACACACAGATCTGGTGCCAGTTCATTTTGTAATTCATGTAGAACACAGCCAGGGATATCATTGGGTCCCATGGAAGCTGTATTCTTGGCCTTAGACAATGCAGCTTTAACCTGTGCTGCAGTAATGCAGGGTGCCTGGCATTCTTCTGGTATTGAGATTGGTCCTTTGGATGGGGTAAAGTTGGCACTGAATCTATCAGCCAGTATGTTGAAAATGTCTGTTGGCTCAGTATAGGAGGTACCATTGTGCAGTAACTCAGAGCAAATCTGGGTATTGCCATGGAGATTCTTGATATAACTAAAGAAGGCTTTGTGGTTGTTTTTAGTGTCTGCCACAATTCTGTCTTCATAGCTGGTTTTAGAGGTTTTGATGAGGGATCTCAACTTTTGTTGAGGCTAATCAGGGGAATTTTTCCAGTCTTGGGACTTTACCTTTTTCTGCAATAGTTTCTTCCTTCTGTTATTAATGGCAGGGGACCACCAGACTGGCTTCCTTTTTTGGAGGAGAGCATCTTGGTTTTGTTGGGTATGGCTAGTTCCATGCATTTATGTATGTGTTCGTACAGTGCATTGGTGTTGATTTGGCAGTCATGCATATATTTTCCATTAACAAGGGTGCCATGAATTTAGCCACTTCTGTTTTTAGGAGTCCAAAGTCAGCATTGGAGAAGTCTTTTATGGTGGATACCTTTGTGAGGGGTGTGGGTAAGATGTGGATTTCCATGGTGATTAGTTTGTGGTTGGATCTAACCAGGGAGGAATTGACTATTGGTGTAGAGCAACAGTTGCCCATGTTAGTAATAACTAGGTCAAGGATGTTGCTTCTTCTAAGAATGAGCTGGTCTAGGGCATTGGAATTGATGAATTCCAGGAAGCATTGAGCCAGTGTATTGATGCTTGAGTAGTTTTCCCAGTTGATGGAGGGGTAGTTGGAGTCTCCTAGTATGAGAGTGTTGGGTTGAACCTTGGTAGATTCTAGGGTGCTTAGGAACATGGAGTGAGAGTCTAGGGACATATTTGTGGACCTATAGTAGGCTATGACCTGGATCACAGTCTTATCTAATGTTAGTTGTACCTGAAGTATCTCAGATGCATTATGCTGGGCTACTAGTCTAGAGGTGTGCATATCCTTTATGAATATGGAGCCAGCACCACTTTTGGAGCTTCGGTCCATATTTCAGGGCTGAAAGGTGTGGAATGAGTTACAGCCTGGTAGCATGGGGGTACTTTGTGCTGCTTTAAACCAGGTGTCCGTTACAGCACAAATGTCGATGTTCTCCATTTTGAGAAGTGCTTTGAGTGAGTGCATCTTGTGATTTAGACTTCTAGAGTTGAGCCGCCTGACCCTCAGATTGCTTTTATTTATAGCTGTTATGGTGGTAATTTGGTCTTTGGAACTCCACCTAAAAAAGACAGCATAGGGGTGCAAAGAGCCTTAGCCAGTACCTGGGAACCGAGGGGTGACAGATGCTGGCCATCTCTGACAAAGCATCGAGGTCTGTCAGTCATGTCATACCAACCAGACAGATACTGGATCTCCTTAGAATGACACCAAGAACATAGCCAATTGTTGAAGTCAATCATTTTTTGTTTGTACTGTGGTATAATTCTGGGTGATGGTAGGATACAGCTCAGGGCTAGTGTCATACCTGCCCTGACCACATAATCCAAGATCTCCACCATGTCCCTTTTCATGTAGTCCAGGGAAGTGCATTTCAGGTCATTCACACCCACATGGACAAGGACAGAGTCATACTTTTACTTGTTGTGGAGTGACCTGAGTGTGTTTGTTATGTGTTGGATTCTGGCACCTGATAGACAGATGACTGTTACCTTCTCTTTATTCAACCTAGTGAGTGGGACATCTGTGTGCCTCACTATTGAGTCACCTATGATTAGTCTATTGGGCAAGGTGTATAGCCTTAGGGGCTTAGGTTAAGGGGCACACTGTGGAGGTGAGCTATGTGTCCTGTGGTTTGTGGTGTGTTGTGTTGGTTGAGTGCATTTCTGTCTTGGAGGTCTCTGCTGTTTGGTTAAATTTCTATTGAGTGCTTCCATGAGGGTGGGCGTGTAGTTTGTGTTTTTATGTGAAAGCTGTGATAGTGGGTGTTCTGGAGGGCTATGTGTTCCATGTAGTGTGGTGCAGGTGTTGACCTTCTCCAGCTAGTCTGGTCTTGGCTGGAGAGTACATAGCTTCCAATTTGGTGAAATATGTGCATCTCTCACAAGTCTGAGTGTTGGGAGGTAAGAGAAGAGGGTTGTCTGTGTACAAGAGGCAGTTGCTACACTGCCCTTTAATCATGCCAGGTGGGTTGATCATAACTACTACGTACTGGAGCTATTTCCATGAAGAACGACTAGTGCTGATGGCTCTTAGGTGTGCTATAATAATTGTGCAAAAAACTGTTGAAGTGCAAAGCAATTAGGCTATTTGAAGTGCAAGAGAGAAAGAACTAGCAAGATCTAAGGGATAAACTGAAGAGCAGACTTTCTGGCACCAGTAATAGTTTACCTCAGCTCGGCACCACTGAGCGAAACTTAAGCAAGCGCAAACCCATGCAAATACAGGCTTTTAAACCAGAAAGTTGAAAGTGATGGAAAAAACTGCCCAAACATTCAATAAACTACAATTTGTGGGCCAGAAACTGCTCCTCTTGTTGTAGATAGGCTACCTAGTGTTTACCACTCCAACTGATAAGCTAGACGGCTCCCCTCCAACACAGAAAGGCTTGGGGAGGGCTCAGAAGCTTACAAACAGTCCTGGATACAGAAAATCTAAATCTGGACTAGACTAATTACAGGAAAGGTGGGAAACAAACTTAGAACTTTTTTTTATACGGAAAAGCAGCTAAAATGGCAGTAAAATAATTCAAATGCAGTCAAGTTAGCACACTTCAGTGTGTAGCAATATTAAAGCAAATACAGTTTAAATAAATGTAATTAAATTAAAAAAATACTAAAACATACAGAAATCAGTAAATTAGGAGAAAATCAAAATGGAGGTATTCAGAGTATCAGAAAACAATGCCAGCAAATATATAAACAATTCAGTTGAGCAAAAATTAAGACAGCGCAGAACTCTGAACAGTTAAAAAGTGCCAAAAATAGACTTATCACTTCTATATTTCCAGATTGAGACACACACTCAGTCAGAACAAGAGGAGATTCTTGCAATGGTAGATTCTAGCAGAGTGTTTTTTTTATATAAAGTGGAAAGGGAGAAAGGAGGAACAGAATAACAGAATATAATTCAAGGTTAAGAAACTAAGTGGGTTGGCCTTCTCAAATGTTCTCTCTGTACTAGGAAGAATGAGCAAGTGACACTAGATTGGGAGGAGTTCCAGATCAAATTTACAGAAGGGACAGTCAACTGCAAAGCCACCAAGAATAAGAACAAGACACCAACAGGGAAGGAGGGTGGGGAAGTACTCACAAACAGAAAATACAACTCAGTATGAAAAAGCAATTTACAGTTAAGTAATTCAGTACAAATGCAATTACAGTAATGAAACACTATCTAGCAATGAAAAATACAATTAAAACAGTATAAAACAGCACACAAATGCAGTGAAACAGTAAAAAAAGCTTTATAACACTGCAAAATATTTTTTGCAGTGCTTTGCACTGCCTTATAAGATGCCCCAAAGCTAGCTACAAAAACAAAATCACCACTAATTCTAAGGACAGCCACAAAGCATTCTATAGCTATGTGAAGAATCTGGATGGCAACACCCAGATCTGCTCTGAGTTACAGCACAATGGCACGAAAATTACAGAACCAACTGATATTGCCAACATCCTGGCAGATAGGTTCAGTGCTAACTTTACCCCCCACCTCCACTAAAGGGCCCACATCTATACAGGAAGAATGCAGAGTAATCACAACTATGCAGGTAAAAGCTGCACTCTCTAAAGCCAAAAACACAACATCCATGGGACCGGGCAACATCCCAGGCTGCGTTTTACATGAACTTCAGAACAAACTGGCTCCCCACTTAAGCACCATGTTCAATAATAGCCTCGCATCAGTCTTTGTGCCCACTGAATGGCACACAGCAACAGTTATCCCACTCCACAAAGGGGGAGCCACCACTGATCCTGGGAACTATCGACCTATTAGCCTGACGAGCCTGGTCTGCAAGGCCATGGAACGTATCATCATGCAACTCATAAACAAAGACATTGGTAACCTCCAAACTCTGGATCCCACCCAGTTTGGGTTTGTGAAAGGCAGATCATGCCTCCTGAACCTGATCGACTTCTTTGAGGAGGTCACCAAAGCCGTAGATGAAGGTAAGGTGGTTCACACAGCTATCTTGACCTCGCCAAGGCTTTCGACACCATTACCCATTCTGGAATTATAGCTAAACTCACTAAACTAGGTATAAATCCCTATGTCACAAGATAGGTTGCCAACTGGCTCACTGACAGAACCCACACTGTAAAAGTTGCAGACTCCAAATCTGACCTTAAAGCAGTGACAAGTTGAGTACCACAGGGTTCCGTCCTGTGACCTCTCCTGTTTGGTATCTACTTCTCTGAAGTACAGGCTAACACAGACGGCCTCTGGCTAATGACGTTCACAGATGACTGCAAACTAGGAGCCATAGTCAAGTCCCAAAATGATAAGGACATCCTACAGAAGGGCCTCGCTGAGACAGATGCCTGGTGTCAGAGCCATGGCCTCAAGCTCAATGTCAAAAAGTGCAGTGTCATCCCCTTTGGTAAAAACTCTGTACCCATGAACTACCACATAGGCAGCAATCTACTTAACACCAAATGTGTGATAAGAGACCTTGGGACCCAGTTGAACAGTAGTCTCTCCTTTGATAGTTACATTGCTACAGTAGTCAGGAAGTCCTTCTACATGGCACACCTCATCATAAAAGGGTTCTCATCCAGAAAAAAAGAGGTCATTGTTCCCCTCTACTTGACACTCATTAGACCCATTATAGAGTACAATGCCCATTTTGGAATGTACCTCACAAGGCATCTGCAGGAGCTGGAAAGGCCACAGAAGTACCTCACAAAGAGGATTACTGGCCTCAAACAAATGCCTACAATGACCGCCTCAAAAAACTCCAACTTTACTCCATAGCATATCGCCTACTCCAAGGTGATCTCTGCCTAACATATAAAGCTATGTCAAACCCAGAGCTGTTGGACATGCTACACCTAAAGAAATCCAAATCCCTCTGAGCTACATACTCTAGGGACCTAAAGCTTGTCACCACAATAAACAGGACATGCTGGAGGGATCAATTCCTGTCCCAGAGACTTCCCATACTCTGGAACAGGCTACCCATCTATGTCAAGCAAAGTTCTTCATTAGCACTCCTCAAGAAAAATCTTGATGAGTGGATGGGAAATAGGAAATACACCCCAGGGATCACTTCTTTGTCTCTGCTTGACAGTGGCACAGGAAAATAACTTTCTTGGGTGGTGTAAGCCAGGGAACCTTCTCGGCTAGGCTTACGTAGGCCCTTGGGCCGATAGCCTAGTACCTACCTATGAACCTATGAAATATAGTACCTTATATGTATAACACAATTATAAGTGTTAAGAAGTGCAATTTAATGAAATAAATGTAAGAAATAACTTACTCTGCTCTAGAAGTCTTAGGGAATGTCTGCTTTGTCCTAGTGATGAATCACCACTCCACAACCTGGTAAAAAACAAGCACAACCCCCTGCACACAGTGTTTAAATACCAGAAAAGTCAAAAGAACGTAGAACCTCGAATTACTACCCAGTCCTGCTAGCCCCTGCTCTTTCAACCAATCTCTCATGCTAGAGAAGGTTAGGCAATCCTGTTACTGTCACTAACAGAAAAGGCAAGACACTATCAGCAGAAGATGGCTGCCAGAAACACAGGAAACTCAACAAAGAAAACAACCAGGCCTTGATAACAGCAGACCCCTATCCAGACTATGCTACCTGACTAGAGAAACCTCACAAAAATGCACAGAAAAGCACAGATAGATCACTCACAAACAGAAAATACAATTCTCAATATGAAAAAGCAGTTTTCAGTTAAGTAATTCAGTAAAAATGCAATTACAGGAATGAAACACTATCTAGCAATGAAAAATACAGTTAAAACAATATAAAACCGTACACAAATGCAGTGAAACAGTAACAAATGTTTATAACAGTGTAGAATGTAGTAGATTATCTGTATAACACAATTATAAGTGTTAAAAGTGCAATTCAATGAAATAAATGTAAAAAATAACTTATTCTGCTTTAAGAGTCTTAGAGAATTTTTGCTTTGTCCCAGTGATGAATCACCACTCACAGCCTGGTAAAAAACAAGCTTGTTTTCTTGCTTTATTTTTTGAAATGTTGGTAATGGGTGATCCTATGTCATTTAAACTTCATCATTCTCTATAATGCCGTGTGGCTCATGCTTCTAATGCTTCTGTGCTACTTCAGTATTGTAATGTTTGTGTAATTCCTAGTGCAATAGTCTTGTCACACTATCATGCCTTTCAGTAAACAGGCTCTCTGCCATTAGTGTATCATACCCAGCAATAAGTTGTGTGACTGTTTCCAGTTCTCTTTTAAAGAACCTGCATTTGCCTGTCTCTCCCACATGTTCAATGGACTTTTGTAAGTGAATGTGTACATAGTCCACTGCCCTGGGCCTCTGATATTAACCTTTCATCTTTTGGTTTTAATTCACCTCTTGTTAACCATTCCTGCATCAGAATCTGATCAACATGAAGCTGTTCCAAGAGTTTTCTGTACTTACTACATTTATGCCTATTTCACATTTCTTGCCTTCTCATTTGATCCTTCTCCTTATATTCTTTCTTTTGTTTTTTCACACAGTCAATTGCTTCCTGATTTTTGTCTACTTCTGTTTTGGTTTCCACTCCCACTTGCTTCTGCTTCTGCTAAACTAAGCAGGGAAGTCAACACAGATTTGCTCTTTTCATGTTTCAAAACTTTCACTATATTTGGATCTGATTAGGTCAGCAGATATGTATACAGTACTATCTTTACAGACCTATGCATGTAACCAATTTAGAGGAAGCCTATACCTCTTTCAAAGCGAGGGGTATGTAATCTTGGAATACACTGATTTTTATATATCTGATAAGTGTGATGCATTTTTCTTATTTTCCTGTCCAACTGATCCAGTATCTTTTGGGGCCACTCAATCACCCCCAAACTGTAAGAACAAGAAGAACAAATTGTTTTTTAGCTTGAACTTGTTCTTATAAGTCAATGCTTTTTAATTATTAATTTTAGATTAATTTTAGTCTTCTAAAGTAGTCTTTACTGAGTTTTGTTTGCATTTGTTCATGTTTTATTGACAGCCCTTCATCATAGGTTCATAGGTTCATAGGTTTATACTAGGCTATCTGCCCTAAGGCATTTATAAGCCTAGCCCAAATTTTTGTGGCTTACGCCACCCCTTATATGAAAAAATACTGTGCCCATTAGTTTGTTGTGCCTCTGTCCAGCAGTGACACAGAGATGATTCCCGGGGTAAACCTACGATCTCCCATCCACAGGTCTAGATTTCTCTTGAACAGAGTCAGCGAGGTGCTCTGCCTCACATGGACCAGGATTTTATTCCACAGCATAGGGAGTCTCTGAGTGATAAATCTATCCCTCCAGCACGTCCTATTTATATCCGTGCTAAGGTTTAAGTCGCTTGCTCTAGTGGTTTTGGTGGATTTTTATTTTTTGAGGTGGAGCATGTCCATTAATTCCGGGTTGGACATGGCCTTGTATGTCAGGCACATGTCACCTCTGAGCAGACGGTATGCGACTGAATAGAGCTGGAGTTTCTTCAATCTGGCAGCATATGACAGATTTTGGAGTCCCTTTATCCTTTTGGTGAGGAACTTTTGGGGTCTCTCCAACTGCAGCAGATGTCGGGTGAGATACATCCCGAATGGGGCATTGTACTCGATCATTGGTCTGATAAGTGAAGAGTACAGGGGAACAATGACCTCACTAGATCTGGATGTGAATCCCTTCATGATCAAGTGGGCAATGTAGAAGGTCTTTCTAACCACTTTAGCAATGTGAGTGTCAAAAGAAAGGCCACTGTCAACCTGGGTCCCCAGGTCCCTGATAACCTCTTCTGTGCTTAGTGGATTGCCACCTATATGGTAGCTTGGGGTTACCTTGTTTTTCCCGAAGGGTATGACTATACATTTTTTGGCGTTTAACTTCAGGCCATGGCTCTGGCACCAGCTATCTGTTTCCGTGAGTCCCTTCTGAATTTCCCAAATATTTATATACTCCCTCCAGCTCAAGTTTCTTTATATCACATTCCTGTCCCACACTGATATTTTCTTGGTGCTGCAGTTTTCCTGCTTTAAATGTTGCTTTTGCACATTTATTAAGACCAAATGACATTATTATATCATCTAAGAAAGATTTGACCACTTCCAGTTTGCTTTCAGCTCCTCATCAGATGAACTATACAGTTTTAAATTGCCATAAAAAGATGATTTTTTTACACTTTATTGTTGTCTGGAAGACAAATTGTACTCTTTACCTAATCTGCTAAGTAGACAGCTTAGTGGGTTAAGGATAAGACAAAATAGCACCCTGGAATATCCCCCTTTGAATTTTCATCCCTGGGATAATAATTTGTCCTTTATCATTACTTAGCTGCAAAGAGGTGTGCCACTGCCTCTGTAATGTAATTGATCAAAGTAAAGTATATCTTATACATCTTCTAAATGACTATAAACTCTGTCAACATCAGTTCCGAGATATAGTTTATACATTGTTGGAAGGCAACAACTCTTCCATTCTTACTGCTATATAAACCCAGTGTCTTATAAAGGTTCTGCTTGTATTGTCAGGCTCTGGTTTGCATTGCATAAGTGGAAATTCCTTAAGATTCCAAGAGCAGGCTAAGTTATTTCTTACACTTATTTCACTGAATTGCACTTCTGAAACACTTATAATTGTGCCATACAGTTGATCTACTATATTTTTGCACTGTTATAAAGCTTTTTTTATTGTTTCACTGCATTTATGTATTGTTTTAAACTGTTTTAACATTACTTAACTGTAAACTGCTTTTTCATACTGAGAGTTGTATTTTCTGTTTGTGAGTGCTCTGTCCAAACTTTTCTGTGCATTTTTGTCTGTTAAAAGCATTCTAGAGTCTGCTCCTTGATCTGTTTAAAACTTTCATTTAGTGGCTACAGCTAGGAACTGTAATTTTTTTTTTTTTTTTCCCACCCAGCCACCCTAGTGTTGTGTGTTCTTATACTTGGTGGCCTTGCAGTTGCCCGCCCATACTGTATATTTGATCTGTGACACTCCTCCCAGTCTAGTGTCATTAGTTCACTCAATCTAATAGAGAACATTTGTGAAGGCCAACCCACTCGGATTCTTAATGTTAAATTAACTTCTGTTCCAGCTTTCTCCATTTCCACTTTACTGGAAAAAAAAAATTCTAAGCTTGCTTCCCCCCTTTCCTGTGGCAGGTCAGATATGGATTTGCTGTGTCCAGGACTACTGTTTGTGAGCTCCTAAGCCCCCCCCCCCTCCACTTAACTGGGGTTAAACTATTCCTGGCGCCATAAAGTCTGTTTTTCAAAATTTCCCTTGCAACTAGCCAGCTTTTTAGTTTTAGCGCTCATCTGTTTCTTTGATCTCAGCACTTGTTCAAAACTCATTGTAAGCACTAAATAAGTTACAAATTACTACAGCACTCAACTTTCCTCACTTGTCTAGAGGAAAACAGTTTTTTAGTACTTAATAAATAAGCACCTATTCAGGCATGTCTAAAGGTCAGCTCCCGGCGTTTTCTCCTGTCTACCTGATGAATCTGGGCATCTTGGGACAATGCAGCAATTGCCTCATGTACACAGACAACCTTCTCCTCCTACCACCCAACACTACGACCTGTGAGAGATGCACTTATATAGCCAAACTGGAAGCAAAGCTCTCTTTACCAAAGACTGGCCTAGACAGTCAAGAGGAGAAGGTAAACACTTGCACCGCACCACACTCATCACATAGTCCCTCAAAACCTACACCACCAAAACACACACACAGAACCACAAAACACACGCCTACATTCGCGGAGGCTCTCAGTACTAATCTGCCCAAACAACAGAGACCTCCAAAGCAGAAATGTAAGCAACCTCCACCCCCCAACACAGCCCAAATGACACATAGCCCACATACTCAGCGTGCCACTCAACTACAGCCCATAAGGTATAACGTACCCAACACTCTAGTCATAGGTGACTCTATAGTCAGGCACACTGATGTTCCACTCACCGGGCTAAACAAGCAATATCCTAGACCTGGTCATCACCAACATGGGTGACCAGTGTTCCACACCAGAGGTCAGCTCCTCAATGGTTAGGTCCGACCACAAGCTAATCACCCTAGACATCCACATCCCGCTCCCACCCCCCCATTAGGAAAACAACCATAAAAAAAATTCTCCAAAGCCAACTTCACACTTCTTAAGACAGAAGTGGCAAACTTCATGACACCCATGCAGATGGACAATAGAGGTACGACTGCTGAATCCTACAAAAATGCACTTTATAAGCACTTACACGAGTGCATGGATCATGCTATCCCTAACAGAACCAAGATGCTATCCTCCAAAAAAAGGAAGCCAATCTGGTGGTCTTCTGCCATAAACAAACTTTACAACAGAAGAAAGAAACTGTTGCAAAAAAGAGTAAAATCCCACAATTGGAGGAACTCCCTGGTCAGCCTCAGTAAGAAGCTGAGATCCCTCATAAAATCCTCCAAAGCTAGTTATGAAAACAAAATTGCCACTGATTCTAAAGACAACCACAAAGCATTCTATAGCTATGTCAAAAATCTCAATGGCAACACTCAGATCTGCTCTGAGTTACAGCACAATGACACTAAATATACAGAACCAACTGATATTGCCAACATCCTGGCAGATAGGTTCAGTGCTAACTTTACCCCCCCCTCTCACCCCTAAAGGGCCCATCTTTATACCAGAAGAATGCAAAGTTCCTGTAATTACGGCTGCACAGGTAAAAACGTCACTCTCCAAAGCCAAGAACACAGCATCCATGGGATCTGACAACATCCCAGGCTGCCTTCTACATGAACTACAGAATGAACTGGCACCCCACCTAAGTACCATGTTCATTCATAGCCTCACCTTGGGCTTTGTGCCCATTGAATGGAGCACCGCAACAGTTATCCCACTCCACAAAGGGGGGGGGGCACAACAGACCCCGGGAACTACCGCCCCATTAGCCTGACGAGCCTCGTCTGCAAGGCCATGGAACGTATCATCATGGAACTCAAGACACTGGAGATCTCCAAACCCTGTACCTCACACAGTTTGGGTTTGTAAAAGGCAGATCATGTTTCCTAAACCTGATAGACTTCTTTGAAGTAGTCACCAAAGCCATAGATGAGGGTAAGGTGGTTCACACAGCCTATCTAGATCTCGCCAAGGCATTCAACACCATCCCCCACTCTGGAATTATAGATAAACTCACTAAACTAGGTATAAATCCCTATGTCACAAGATGGGTTGCCAACTGGTTTACTGAAAGAACCCACACTGTGAAAGTAGCAGACTCCAAATCAGACTTCAGAACAGTGACAAGTGGAGTACCACAGGGTTCAGTCCTGGGTCCTCTCCTGTTTGGTATCTACTTCTCTGAAGTACAGGCTAATACAGAAGGTCTTTAGCTAACTAAATTCATAGATGACTGCAAACTAGGAGCCATAATTGAAACTCCTAACGATGTGGACATCCTACAAAAGGACCTCACTGAGACAGATGACTGGTGTCAAAGACATGGTCTCAAGCTCAATGCCAAAAAGTGCATTGTCATCCCCTTTGGTAAAAATTATGTACCCATGAACTACCACATAGGCGGTAGTCTACTTAACACCGAAAGTGTGATAAGAGACCTTGGGACACAGATGGACAGTAGTCTCTCCTTTGATAATCACATCGCCAAAGTGGTCAGGAAATCTTTCTATGTGGCACACCTCATCTCAAAAGGTTTCTCATCCAGAAAAAAAGAGGTCATTGTTACCCTCTACTCATCACTCATTAGATCCATTATAGAGTACAACGCCCCTTTTGGTATGTACCTCACAAGACATCTACAACAACTGGAAAGGCCGCAAAAATACCTCACAAAGAGGATTACTGGCCTCAAACAGATGCCTTACGCAGACCGTCTCAAAAAACTCCAGCTTTACTCCGTCGCATATCACCTACTCATAGGTGATCTCTGCCTAACATACAAAGCTATGTCAAACCCAGAGCTGTTGGACATGTTCCACTTAAAGAAATCCCAATCCCTCCGAACTACATGCTCTAGGGACCTAAACCTTGTCACCACAATAAACAGAACATGCTGGAGGGATAGATTCCTGTCCCAAATACTTCCCATACTCTGGAACAGACTACCTATCTATGTCAAACAGAGCTCTTCATTAGCACTCTTCAAGAAAAATCTTGATGATTGGATGGGTAATAGGAAATTCACCCCGGGGATCACTTCTGTGGTTCTGCTTGACAGGGACACAGGAAAATAATTTTCTTGGGTGGCGAAAGCCAGGGTTTATTTTTGGTTAGGCTTGTATAGGCTCTAGGGCCAATAGCCTAGTACCTACCTATGAACCTATGAACATATGTAAGCACTCCTTTATCCACGAATGTGGGATGCTATCAAATGATTTTTTTATAATCTGTCCATAGCATACTTAAATTCTTCCTCTTTTTACAATTCTCCATCATGACTTAATTTAACAAGAAATGATCCTTTGTTCTATATGACTTTCTTTTGTTATCCTTTTGTTCTTTACCATGATTTTGTTTTCTTCTAAATGACTATAAACTCTGTCAACATCAGTTCCGAGATATAGTTTATACATTGTTGGAAGGCAAGTTATCGGTCTATAATTTGTAGGATAGCTTGCAGGCTCATTCTTAAGAAGGAGTATTGTTTTCCTGTTGTTAACCAGGTTGTTGTCTGTTCAGGGTGTGCATATAATAGTTCTTACTCAGAGCTAAATCTTTATGTAGCAATCTTAATACTTTTAGGCAGAAGTTATGTACTGCATATGAGCCTGGGGTTTTCCATTTTGGAGCTTTTCTTAATTTTATTTCAATTTCTCTAGCCATTACTTCATCCCATTTCATATCATGTACATCTGAACCTCTTACTGTTTCTTTTACTTTTTCTATTTATTCCATGCCTTTGCTATGTTCCACAGGGTCTTCATAAATATTTCTCCAAAATGTGTCTATTTCTTCTTTTTTTGGTAATGTTTTCCTTTTGCTTTGTTTCCCAATTCTCTACAAAACTTTTTTAGATCATCAATAAATTTATTATTTTTATTTCCATATAGTTTTTCTGCCTGTGCTTTTTATCTTTAGTTTAACATTTGCAATAGCATATGATAGATCCTGGTCTGTTCTAATACTGTGCATTGCTTTTATCATGTCTATCTTTATAAGTATTTTTATTGGTCTGTTCCCTCTTCTATAGTCTTATAAAAGTGACGCTTCTTGTCTTAACTGTTTTATAGTTTTCTCTATTTGATGCTTTCATAATAATATTTGATTTCTTCCCTTCCTTTCCCTGACTGCTCTGTATTTTTGTGATAAGAATTGTATCTCTTATTAATTTTTCTGCAAGGTAATATATCCTATTTTACTGCTGTTATATCAGATAACTTTCTGTTAATAGTCTCGATTACTGTATTCATTTGTTTATCAGATTTTTAATGTTTTGGTTCTTCTTGACTTTCTGTAATCTATTTCTTTCATCGATCATAAGATCTCTATTCATCTGTATTAAATCAAACAATTCTTCCCATAGATCTTTTTCTTCTAAAGACAGGACATATTCTTTATTCTATGTTTCCTGAGGGTATTTTATGGAAAGTTCCAAAGTATCTTCCTATGGAATATTCTCTTCAGCCGCAAACTGCATCATCCAATGTTCTTTCATATGGGAACTCATTGGCCTATCACTCCACAACATCAACTGTGTCAGAGTAGCCACCAATTCCTGTTACTTCCCTTGCCGTGCAACTCCAACTGAACTTTTGAATTGGTTTCCTACTGAAAGATCCAGAGTATCTACATGTGGCAACTGATCGGATGGTTCCTCTTGCATCTGTTTCTCCTTAATTTAGGGACTCACTTTTCTATCATGCTGTCACATTACCAGATTTGGATTTTCTGCACTAAATCCTTCACTTCACTGGTAACTCATAACTTCAGTTTTTATTTCTTTAACGTCTCCATTACTAACCCTCTTTTCTACTTTCACCCTTTGTTTTCTTATTTTTTGTATTCTACATTTTTCATATCTAGATGTTTTTCCCTGTATTTCTCTTCAAAGATCTTTGGTGCTGCTTTTTTTGAACTGATTAGTTTTGCTTTCTCCTTTGCATAAATATTGCACCATATTAAATCTCTTTTTCTTTCCTATGTCTATATTTCCTCTTCAGATGTTGCACACTCCACCTGTTTCTCCTTATGTTGGGAAATTATTGTTCCATCATGCTGTGACATAACCTATTTTGGACATTCTACACTAAAGCCTTCACTTCACAGGTATTTCATATTTTCAGCTTCTATTTGTTTAACTTCTGCTTTACTAATCTTCTGTTCTATGTTCCCCCTTTGTGATCTTATTTTTTTTGTATTGTGAAATTTTCCATATCTGGGTATCTTTGCCTGTATTTCTCTTCAAATATGTTTAGAACTGCTTTTTTTGTATTGGTTAGTTTGACTTTCTCCTTTGCATAAAGATTTCTTATTCTTTCCCATGACCATGTTTCTTTTTTATACCTTTCAAAAATCTCTAGGTTTTGTTCTTTATATTTTTGCACTACCTCAGTTACTTCTTTTTCCAAATGGCCAAAGGTTTCTTGTTTTATATATATTTTTCATGAATCTCTTATATTAATGAAGGGAAATTTGCATTTGAAGCTTTTGGCAGTTTTTCTTGTGCAAGTATTTTTCTTTCCTCTAATTTCTCTCTTCATCTTTTTGAATATCTTCTCTCCAGAAAATCTGGGCTTCTTGCATAATAGTAGCAATACATAATTTCTTTCTTTCCTCAATAGTCCACTCTATCATCTTTATTGCCTTTTTTAGTCTGTTAGTGTTTGTGTTTTTTTGTGGACTACTACTTCCTTCTACAACAGGGCCCCCCCCCCCCCCCCAGCGTGACCTAACTCGATTGTAGGAATGTTTTTGTATCCTGATGATTCTACACCATCCTTGTTTCCAGTACTGGCATCAGTGCAACTACCAGGATTGGGTACAGTTTTATCCTGGGACTTGTGCACCCAGCTGTCTTTTTTATTTTTCACTCGACCAAAATCCAAAAACTGTATAACCAGGGCAACCACAGCTTGGAAAAACAATCAGGTTTATTTAACAAAAAAACATGTTTAGTGCTTTCTTCCCCTAAATTAGAAGGGAATTCATCAGAACAATGTCAAACACCCTAACCCAGCCTTATATACTTAACAATAAACCCTAATCACTAATTATAAAATTGAATAATTGATAATTAGATTTCATTCATAGTAACCAAGTAGGTCTTTAAAAATACATTCATAATAGATGCAACATCAAATTATATTGTCATTTCTAATCAAATAAAATAAATGCATTACATTCTAAAATATTAATAAATAGAATACTTAATTTAAAACTAACCTAAAATGTATTTTAGTTTCAAAATACTAGTAATACTAATAGTTTCATTAATCCTTGGGTATACAGTGGTGTTACATTGCAACTGCCATCTCAATTCACTAATATCTAAATGTATATCTAGACATTTACCCTGTGGGTCTTTTTGTAAATGTTGAATCACATAAATTTGAAAGTATGGTCCTTACATTCATTGAGATGCCTAGCAAGTGTATTTGTCACCCTGCCATGCTTGATATCTAATAAATGCTCTCCTATCCAATTTTTGAAATGTCTACTAGTTTTCCCTATGTAGAATATCGGACAATCCAGGCATTTGGCTATGTACACTATATTCTGGGTATTACAGTTGTAATGTCCATTAATCACTATAATTTTCCAATTCAATATAAACTTTTCACCCGTCTCTAAAATATGTGAACAAAATGTACATCTCATACACTTGAAAGTCCCTTTAATTCTATTATTACTATTCTCACTGTTGTATTTACCCATTTCCAGTATATTTTTGAAGGATCTATCTTTTTTGTATATTATTTTTGGTGTTTTTCCCATCTTTTGAACCACATTGTGATCAAAATGTAATATATCCCAATTGTTTTGAATTATCTCAACTACTTTCTATGCATCTTGATTAAAAGTGATTATAAAACCTGCTATATAATTGTCTATCTTGTTATGTTGCCCTAAATTATTAAGTACACTACTATCACTGTTGCTATTATTTAAAATGGGCTTGTAAATCCCATCATTACACTTGATCTCCTTGCTAATTCCATCTAAAAGTTCCTGGGGATATCCTCTAGCTTTAAACATTTTTAAAATAAATTGTATTTCATCCATAAAGTTGGCATCCGAGCTCACCATTCTGGCGGCCCATACCAACTGTCCCCTTACAATTGACTTTTTTTGAAAATATGGATGCCACTAGAAAATTCTAAATAAGAATTAGAAAACGTTGGTTTTCTATATATTCCAGATTCCAATTTATTTTCTCCGTTTATTATTCGATTTACATCTAAATATGAGATGTTGATTGTACTGTGTGTATGAGTAAACTGCAAGTGTTTGACATTGTTCTGATGAAATCCCTTGTAATTTAGGGGAAGAAAGTGCTAAACATGTTTTTTTGTTAAATAAAGCTGATTGTTTTTCCAAGCTGTTGTTGCCTTTTTTATTTTTCAACCTACTTCTGTCCATGATATTTGTTATATAAAATGCAATCTTTATATAAGTGTCCTCTTGGTGAGATTTTGTAAAAAACAGGTTTCACCTTGTAAAGGTACTCACCAAGACTCAACGATGAATTGAGCTCCATCAATACTACTCTTGTTTGCTTGTTGATTTAAGCATCTCTCCATTTCAATCCCTAGATAGACACACACACACACACACACACACACACACACACACATATATATATATATATATATATATATATATATATATATATATATATCTATATATATATATATATATATATATATGTGTGTGTGTGTGTGTGTGTGTATAGAGAGAGAGAGAATTTATACACACAAACACGCGCATATGCAACACATGCAACTATAGTTGATACAAACACACATGCATACTCATGTGCGCACGCACACACACACACACACACACACACACACACACACACACACACACGCGCGCACGCACACACACACACACACACACACACACACACACACATATGCATATATCTTGAACACACATATAAACATATAATGAATTATGAATGAATTAACATAGTCTTCTCAGTTGTACAAACTTGAACTCTGTGCTCTATTTATATATCCTTTCTTGTGTCCAATGCATGTCAACATTATGTTGTGTTCTGGTCTGTTGAAATGATGTCCCGACTCCTATCCCAATTTACTGCTTTCCACTTGTCATACAAAAGAGTTAGGGAATTCTCACTAGCATATGTATTTATACATGAAGCCGCGGTGGTACAGGGGTAGCGTTGTTGCCTCACAGCAAGAGGTTCTCCTGTTCGATTCTCAGCTGGAGTGCCTTCTGTGTGCAGTCTGCATATCCTCCCCGCGGTTGAGTGGCCTCCTAAAGACATGCATGAATAGGCGTGCCTTTGCTGAAGGTTGGGCATCAGGCTGGCAACTTGGCACCAAAAAAAATCGACTGCCAATCATTAGCAGACCAGAGTTCCGCTGTGGCGACCCCGAACCGGGAAAAGACAAAAAGACAAACAACATGTATTTATACATCACTTGGAGGTTTGGTGGTAAATCACATATGAACTTTTTTTTTTTAAACTGGAAATGTCTGACAACCATTATGATCTGATTTCTACACTGTGAAAAAAAAATTCTTGCAACCAGCTCCTTCATAATTAATGCTGTCTATTTTTCAAACAGAACTGTAACAAATTGTTTGCAATCTGGCTGCTAAATATGAGGAACTTACTAAATTATACAAGATAATGTAGTGGCAGACATTGTGAATAGTCAGATCATTGGCTCCAGTACGATTACAGTGCTAAGGCCAGTGATACTCCACCAAAGTGAACTATGGGATTTTAATTTGCAGAGACCATTGCTATGACAAGACATCCACTTAAGGCATATTTCACATAGACTATGTGATTAATAAGCTAGGACTCACAGATGTATACGCACAGTGCAGCAGTAATTAATACATGTAGCATGGCCGTGCTTAGGTTGTGGGCAATTCTAAGGAATGCCTAAAACATGTCAGATCAGCTGCTACCCTGCTCATTCCATAAATTCCACTAGTATTAGTGCCACACTTGCTTATGAATCCCAGCCATTGAATATGAACCGTATAAATGGCATAAACACATGTATCTGTTAAGGGTGCTCTTTGAAAGATTTGACAGTGAAACAAGCACTAAGAATTTGTTCAGTCTTGACTTGATCTGATACTTAAACCAGATTTTTTTAAGTGACCAGATACTCCATGCCATCTTAAGTATACAGTCCAATGACTGATGATCATGAGTAACAACCAAGCAACATGGATGTTCCAAGTGCAGATGTAAACAAACCGATATGTAACACACTGCTTCCTGGAACAGTAAAATTGTGTAGTAAAGCATATGATTTTTTTTTTGAGGGGGCTAAGACCCTTGTTCACATCTTTCACAGTTTTAGTAAAAAGGGCATATACTTTTTTTCAATTTCTGAAGCAAGAGAAAAGTCTCAAAATAATCTGCAAATATGACAAAGTTTAATACCTCTACCAAGAACTGTATAGCTCCAAAAATCTTTCATACATTTCTGAAATCTAAGAACTGACACCTGGTATCTCATGTAACAGGTGCACATTTTGTCATACGTTCTATAGCCCTTATGGAAAACAGATAAAAACAACATAAGGATGCTGAAAAAGTTTTCAGGAATCCTCCAGCTGAACAGCAGAGGAGTCAAGGCAGGCGCCCGGTCTGGTGGACCCCAGCCATTAACAAACTCTACAACAAGAGGAGAAAGCTACTACATGACAGAGCAAAATCCCTAAAAGGGAAGGCATCTCTGATCACTACTAGAAAAAAACTACGATCACTCATAAAATCATCCAAGGCCAACTTTGAGAGAAAAATCGCTAATGACACATAAGACAATCATAAGGCCTTCTTTAGCTATGTTAGAAACCTGGGTGGAAACTCCCAGATATGCTCAGAATTAGTCCAAAATGATACAAAAATCACTGAACCCACAGACATTGCCAACATACTGGCAGACAGGTTCAGTGCAAATTTCTTCCTCCCCCCCAAAAGGAGAAATATTTATCCCACCAGAGTCTAGCCTCCCAAACATCTCAGATGCCCAAGTGAGAGCTGCTCTCTCTAAAGCAAAAAACACAGCATCAATGGGACCGGACGGTGTCCCCGGCTGTGTGCTACACAAACTCAATGAGGAACTAAACCCACACATAAGGCTGCTGTTTAATCTTAGCCTTACTACAGGATACGCATCCAAAGAATGGCGTACAGCAACTGTGGTCCCACTCCACAAAGGCGGTGCTTCTACGGACCCTGGAAATTACCACCCCATAAGCTTGACAAGCCTTGTCTGCAAAGCTATGGAGAGGATCATAATGGAACTCATAAATAAAGACATTGGGGACCTACAGACACTGGATCCTACCCAATTTGGCTTTGTCAAGGGCAGATCCTGCCTCTTGAACTTGGTCGACTTTTTCAAAACAGTCACTAAGGCCATTGATGAGGGTAAGGCAGTTCACACAGCCTACCTTGACCTAGCAAAAGCGTTCGACACAATACCCCACTCGGGCATCATAGAAAAGCTCACCAGCTTAGATGTAAACCCATATGTCACAAGATGGGTTGCAAACTGGCTCAAGGACAGAACCCACAGGGTTAGAGTTGCTGGTGCCATGTCAGACTCTAAGCCGGTCACGAGCGGTGTCCCACAGGGCTCAGTCCTGGGCCCCCTCTTGTTCGGCATTTATTTTTCTGAAGTGCAGGCAAACATAGGGGGATTGTGGCTGACAAAGCTTGCAGATGACTGCAAACTGGGCACCATAATTGACACTCCATCAGACACAGACATCCTCCAGAGAGGTCTCATAGAAATGGATAACTGGTGCCAGAGCCATGGCCTTAAGCTAAATGCCAAAAATGTATAGTCATACCCTTTGGGAAAAACAAGGTAACCCCTAATTACCACATAGGTGGTAATCCATTAAACACGGAAGACGTTATCAGGGACCTGGGGACCCAAGTTGACAGTAACCTTTCTTTTGACACTCACATTGCCAAAGTGGTTAGGAAGACCTTCTACATTGCCCACCTGATCATGAAGGGATTCACATCCAGATCAGGAGAGGTCATTGTACCCTTGTACTCTTCACTTATCAGACCAATGATTGAGTACAACGCCCCATTCGGAATGTACCTTACCCGACACCTGCAGCAGTTGGAAAGACCCCAAAAGTTCCTCACCAAAAGAATAAAGGGGCTCAAACATATGTCATACGCTGCCCGACTGAAGAAACTCCAGCTCTATTCAGTCGCATACCGTCTGCTCAGAGGTGATCTGTGCCTGACATACAAGGCCATGTCCAACCCGGAATTAATGAACATGCTCCACCTCAAAAAATCCAAATCCACCAGAGCCATGAGAGCAAGAGACTTAAACCTCAACACGGATATAAATAGGACATGCTGGAGGGACAGATTCATCACCCAGAGACTCCCTACACTATGGAACAGAATCCCAGTCCATGTGAGGCAGAGCCCCTCACTGACTCTGTTCAAGAGAAATCTTGACGAGTGGATGGGAGATCGTAGGTTTACCCCGGGAATCATCTCTGTGTCACTGCTGGACAGAGGCACAGCAAACTAATTGGTATAGTATTCTCATCCTAAGGGGTGGTGAAAGCCACACACACTCTGGCTAGGCTTATAAATGCCCTAGGGCAGATAGCCTAGTATGAACCTATGAACCTATTTGTAATCATTTAAAATCTCAGAACCTACATTGCCATATCCTGAGATGTGGAGACCAAATGCCAAGAAATCCAGATGTTCATATATTATGTCTGAAACTGCCATTTCTTGGAAAATTCTCTTTTTTCTGAGGTATGGTGATCTCCAAGTTGATACACACACACACACACACACACACACACACACACACACACACACACACACACACACACACACACACACACACACACACACACACACACACACACACTTCTCAGTTTTGTGGTGTAAGAATGCAGTGATCATTTCGAGGAAGCAGCAATAATTAAGAAAGAAGCCCCATTTTCCTTCTCACCCTTAGGCCCTGCTCATATTTTAATGGACATGGAGCTTTGGTACAAAATAGTTCTTTCTGTGGTTTATGATTTATTTAAGTGGTCACTTTCTTTGTAATCTGCCTTCTTTTTCCTACAGATATGAATATTTCTGGGAAGTGGCAAAATGCAGTTGCCCTGTACTTGTGTTTCTAGATGATTTTTTTTCCAAATCATGTTTTTTATGACAATGGTTATATCATAATAAGTATTATGGTTATTTTATAAAACTACAGTTTTATGGGTCACACATGTTACATGTAACTCTCTGCCTTCCACCTACAAAATGTAGAACATTACCTCGCATGATGAGGAACAAACAGGCAAAATATGTTAACATTTACTAATAACATCAACTATGAAGCTTACAGCATGGTTATTAAGTTTTCCTTCTTACTCAAAGAGCTCTTTTGACAAATTATTATGATTTAGTATTATTCCATATTATTTATTAGGGATATTTCTGAAAGAAATTTTAGTAATAAATGTCTGCCGACCACTGTCAGTGTGTAACAACAAGGAACATAGTCTTTTTAAGATGACAAATGAGGAATGTTTCTCATAATGAGGTACAGATGAGGAGCTTAGAAACTATAGCTGCAGCCCAATTCTGTCAGATCTGACTTAATACAGGGAGGGGAGTGGAGTATGGTGTATGCCATGCTAGTGGTGCTGTTTCTGTCAGTGTTTGTATTTTTGTCATGGACTTGCTTTCCGCATGACCCTATTATATATAGCTGAAGAACTTTTTTTATTTGGGTCTTCACAACAGCCAGGTGAGGTCTAATTCAGCAGTGTGATGATTAGGTTAAATGTGATACATATTTAAATATTTGATGTTGGGAGAACTTAGAGTATATTAAAACCATGCCTGAGCTTTATAATTAGCTGTGTGTGTGTGTGTGTGTGTGTGTGTGTGTGTGTGTGTGTGTGTGTGTGTGTGTGTATGTGTGTTTAACATACATTTCAACTGTACAAATTTAACCTCGTAGTTTTGGTCTCTTTCTCAAAAAATGTGTGGTTTTCTGGCAATTCACGGAGGACTGAAGTCACTAAATGACATATATATGAGTTTCAAACTTCTTTTCCTTCAGAAAAAATGCATGCTAACACAAATCATGTTATTTTAACATCATAGGTTAAAAAGAGCAATATTTAAAATCCATCCCTATTTTTGGGCCATTGTATACCTCTGAACTGACCAGATTTTTGCCTCATATTTTTGGCCAATTCCTCATCAAATTTGTGGTTTTCTGGCATTTCACCAATTCACAGAAGACTGAAGTCCCTAAATAATGATTTATACATGTATATATATATATATATATATATATATATATATATATATATATATATATATACATACATACATACAAATGTTTCAAGCATGGGCATTAAAGACCTTCTAGCTTGCCAATATGCCAAAACACTTGTTCCCATAATAAATGTTCAGGCTGTTCTTAAAAATATTTAAACTAGTACTTCCTTTAAGGTAATTTGGTAGTCTGTTCCAAGCATCAGCTACTCTGTCAGAGTACCAATTAGTACACTTCTCATTCCTGTAGAATCTTCTACATAGGTTATCAGAAGATTCTCTAGTACTTTTTGATAACCCCAAACATTCCCAGAGGTGGTTGTCCCTAAATGCCCTATATACCTGAATAAGATCTCCTCTTAAATATCTATAAGAGACACTGTACAAGTTCAGATATTTTAGTCTTTCATAATAACTTAGATTTTCACATCCATGGATGCCCTTAGTATATCTCTGCTGTACTCTTTCCAGTTTATTCATACTTGTTTTCCTATATAGTTTCCATATTGTTATTCCATACTCAAGTTTGGGTCTAATGTAACTAACAAACAATGGCTTCATTATGTTTGATTTCCTAGACTTCATAAATCTTTTTATACAACCTACAGCTCTATAACTATTATTAGCCAGTTGGTTGCTATGATTAGAAAAACTCATAGCTGAATCTACCCATATACCCAGGTCCTTAAATGAGTCTACAGTTTCAATCACTGTGTGCTGTATTATATATTCACCTTTCAGCTTATGTCTCCCCAAATCTCACATGCTTAGTTTTTGATGTATTTATCAACATATTATTCTCCTGTGCCCAAATGGTCAATTTAGCCAAATTATTTTGCAGACATGCCTTATCTGTAACACTTGTAATCAGTTTACCCAATTTCAGTTCGTCAGCATATAGACTGTAGAACACCTGAGATGAAAAAGTAAGGTCTGAAAGATACAATCTAAACAAGTAAGGGCCTAGTACAGAGCCCTGTGGGACACCTTGACTGTAACCAAGGATTTCGCCTGTCCAGTTGGTGTGTAATACTTACCATGTCCTATTTGTAAGCCATACAACTATCCACCTTATCAACAGTACATCAACACCTAGTTGTACTAATTTATTGATCAGTGTTTTGTGCATGACCCTGTCAAATGCTGAAGGTAAATCTATATAAATTACATCACAGCACAATTTTTCATTCATAGCTGTTATTATATTGTTATAGAACATCATGTTACAGGTGGTAATAGATCTATTTTCAACATATGCATGCTGATATATGGTTTCGAGTCCCTACTTGTCCAGTTCTGACAATAACTTATCCAGTATTACCTTCTCCATTATTTTTCCACAACATGAAGTTGACTTAAGGGTCTGTATGATTCTGGGTTTGTTCTACTCCCCTTTCCCTTAAAGACAGGTTTAATAAGTGCATGGTTCCAATCTTGAGGAATCTCCCCATATTTATATGCCCTAGTGAATAATAGATGTAATGGCAGAGTAAGCTCTTGCTTAAGTGTTCTCAGGTCATTGTTACTTATTCCATCTCCTCCCTGCCCTTTGTTTTAATCCAGTTTGCACAGTTCTTTTTCAATATAATCTAATTTGATTCCAGTATCTGGGTACCTGGATGTCATTAGGACAACTTACCACTGCTATTGTGGATCCAAACTGTTTTGCATAAGATTTTGTAAATTTATCTATAATCTGTTGTGTCTGAGAATAAATTTTAGAATCTGCACATAGTTTATCAATTTGTGTATCTTTACTCCTTCCACATCTTATGTATCTATTAAAAGGTTTCCTGTTATGCTCAATATCTTTATATAAATTTTCTTCAAACGTTTCTTGATCTTGTCTAACACTATGCTTGATCTGTTTGTCCAGCTCGTTTATTTCAGTTTTCAAAGTTGTAGTTCAATCTCTCTTCCATTTCTTATATTTTTTGTCTCTCACCTTAATCAGGTAGCTTGTTCTTATGGAAATATACCCTCCTGATGTTGCGTGCCTAGATCCTGATGTTAAACATTTTTTTTACTTTTTGCACTCAAACAATTTCTCTTTCAAAACTTTCCACATTCCATCTGCAGTATTTCCACTGAACACCTCACTCCAGTTAGTTTTATATAGTAACTGTTTTGCTCCCTATAATCTGTAATTAACCTTCTCTACATTGGCTTAGATTTCAGTTTGGCAGAATTATCTAGCAACAAATTAACCTTTATGACCCCATGATCACTGCACATCAATGGTGGTAAAACTTGATTTGAAGTTACAGTAATTTCTTTGGGAACACAAACAATATCTAGTATATTCTGTCCCCTGGTAGTTTTTTTTTACAATCAGAAGCATTTGTTGTTCCTGGATATACTCTGAATAATTTCATTCTTTACTAACGTTGAATCAATATTATTCCAGTCTGTTTCTGGTAAATTTAAGTCCCCAGCTAATATTATTCTACCCTTCTGTGTTTCATGAAAGAAATGTATGAATTCCTCTAGGTCATCTGCACTTGACTGGTGGTCTGTACAGTCAAACAATAGTTATATGTTCCAGGTTGTCTTTATTGTCACAGTTATACAGTCTATAGTATTGGTGTTATCACTGAACATGTAATAATCTCAAGTCTCATAGCTATCTTGAATCCCTACCATAACAACTCCACCTGATTTTTGTTAGAATGTTACATTAAAAACATTTATACCCTGACAGAACTGGCTCCTAGTCATTGTTCTTTAACCATGTTTCACAAACTATAACAACATCAATCTTGTGGGAATGTAGCAAATTTTCTAATAAAAAAACTTTATTATCAATGCTCCTAGCATTAACAACCATCAGAGATGCAACAAATGTTGCTGTGAATTGTTACATTTCAGACTTCATATCCTTCAGAAAATGTATATTAACACAAATCTTGATATTCTAGCAACTTTCTAAGTTAAAAAGAGCAATATTTAAAATCTATCCCTTTTTTTGGACCATTGAATCTCCATTATTTTATCTTCTGTCCAGATTTCTTGCAGTAAGCGGCAGAGAGGTTTGCATACCACTCAGCTGTCTAGATTTTTGCCTCATATTTTTGGCCTGTTTGTCATACACTTTGTGGTTTTCTGGCAAATCACTGATGATTGAAATAACTAAATAAAGTCATACATTTGAGTTTCAGACTTAATTTGATTCAAAACTGCATGCTAAGACAAATTCTATTATTATAGCAACTTTCTAAGACTGTAAGATCACCATTTGAAATTGATCCCTATTTTTGGGCCTTTGGTCCCCATTATTTAAGGCTTTGTCCAGATTTCTTATGCTAAGAGGTTGAGAGGTATGGGGATATGGTATGTAATGTCCCAGTTGGGGGGGGGGCAAGTTAGTCATTTAACTTGATCAGGCTTGACCTTGTAATTCAGTTACTGGAGACAAGTGCCTGAATCTGCTACACCAGTTACCAGACTTCTGAAGGAATTGTGAGCTTTAGTAGAGACAAAAGCAGGGCTCCTCTACACCAACTACCAGACTGCTGACAGAATTGTGAGTTTGAGTTTCAGTGCATTTACAAGGGATTATGAGTTTCATTGCATTTTCATTGAGTTGTGAGTTGAAAAACTCACAAAAAAAAAAAAAATTTTTTGGAAAAGATGGTTGTTGTTGCTCATGCTAAGTCTGTTTTTCAATATGCAACTAACTATTTTGTTTAGCAAATGGCAGTCACAGTTTGTGCCGTAGAATTTGAAAGCAGTGTTAGTAGTATAATTGCCTTTGGTGCATAAGGCTGTGGATTCTACTCTCACACCATGTAAATGGAGTGCTGCTATTGGAGTGCCCTTTCAATTCATGATTATTTGGTGCAGTTTAAGAGGGAATAGGGGTTCTGCACTTCTGAGTGTGCCCTCCTTTTTATGAGATGCCTAGTAACTATGAACTTGTTAGTTATTCCCAATTGCTATATTACCAGCTTACCAAATTTTTTTAATGTTGCATAGGCAAATAATTCTTCAAGGGCAGCAGGCAATGAATTTTCAGATGAAACATTGAAATGTAAAGTTGTTTGCCAGTGCAACCACTTTATTAGTTGCAGCTCTCTTTAATGCAGAATTATTCAGATGACTTTTTCTTCTGCAGCACTGTACTTATTCACTGATACTGGTGGATTATAATGACATATGTGGCCTTCTATGGTTGAAATTTTCTGAAATGGGCAGTTTTGTCATTAACGGTTCATACATTTTGTTTCATTGCTTACTGGAAGAGTGTTCAAAACTACAAATTCAAAGCACATTCTAGCAAGTGGTGCTGTATTATACAAGAAATATAATTTAGTATGATCAGGAAGGTGAACACACATACATGTGTGCATAGCCCGAAAAATGTGTGCAAGGAACCTATGTTTTGAAAATGGCCCAGAAGTAAACTTAATCCTCCACTGGCCAGATGCATTTCTTTGAATGTGGGTTTTAATGCCATTTCAACTTTACCAAATTTCTTATAGCAATTATTGTAGCACACAAAGGTGCTACCAGCACTAAACATTCTACAAGGAAAGAGCTCCATTACCTATTATTAATGCCCGCCCCTCCAGGCATGTCTAAATGTCAGTTCCCTGTGCTTTCTCCTATTAACCTGGTGAGCTTGGCATCCTAAGGCAATGTAACAACTGCCTCATGTACACTGACAACCCTCTACTCTTATCTCCCAACACTCAGACTTGAGACAGATGCACTTATATATCCAAATTGGAGGCCATGCAGTCTCCAGCCAAGACTGGAATAGCTGGTCAAGAGTAAAAGCTCAACACTTGCACCACACCACATGGAACACATAGCCTTCCAGAACACACAGCAGCACTGCCTTCACATAAAAACACAAACCACACACCCACTTTCACAGAGGCTCTGAATAAAAATCTACCCAAACAGCAGAGACCTCCAAGACAGAAATGCACTCGACCACCACAACACAAGACTAATCATGAGACATATAACTCTCCAAAAGGGTGTGCCACTCAACCAAAGCCCCAAGGGAAAACAGCATGTCCAACACGCTAGTCATAGGTGACTCGATAGTGAGACACACTGATGTCCCACTCACTATGTTGAATAAAGAGAAGGTAACAGTCAGCTGCCTGTCAGGTGGCAGGATCTGCCACTTAATGTATGCACTCAGGTCCCTCAACAACAGGTACAAATATAACTCTGTCATTGTACATGTGGGTGTGAATGACCTGAGACGTACCTCCCTGGACTACATGAAAAAAGACATGGAGGAGCTCTTGGATTATGTAGCCCAGGTGGGTATGACCCTAGCCCTGAGCAGCCTCCTACCATCACCCAGAATGATACCACAGTACAAGCAGAAAATGATTGATTTCAACAACTGGCTAAGTTTCTGGTGTAATTCTAAGGGGATCCAGTATCTGTCTGCCTGTGATGACATGATTGACAGACCTCGATGCTTTGCCAGAGATGGCCTACATCTGTCACCCCTTGGCTTCCTGATACTGGCCAAGGTTCTTGCGACCCCTATAGCACCTTTTTAGATGGTGTTCCAAAGACCAAATCATCACCGTAACAGCTATAAACAAATGCAATCTGAGGCTCATGCTGCTCAACGCTAGAAGTCTAAATCTCAAAATGCACTCACTCAAAGCACTCCTTAAAATGGAGAACATCAACATTTGTGCTGTAACAGAGACCTGGTTCAAGGCAACAGAAAGCACCCCCTGTACTACCAGGCTATAACTCATTCCACACCTTTCAGCCCCAGAACTTGGACTGAAGCTCCAAAGATGGTGGTGTTTCCATATTCATACAGGATGTGCACACCTCTAGACTGGAAGCCCAACATAATGCATCAGAGATACTTCAGGGGCAGCTAACATTGGGTAAGACAGCGATTCAGGTCATAGCCTGCTATAGGTCCCCAACCATGACCCAAGACTCACATGCCATGTTCCTAAGCAACCTGGAGAATATTAGGGTCCAACCTAATCCTCTCATACTGGGTGATTTCAACTACCCTTCCATTATCTGGGAAAACTATTCATGTACCAATACACTTGCCCACTTTTTCCTGGAATTCATTAATTCCAATGCCCTGGACCAGCTCGTTTGTACCCTCACTAGAGGTAGCAACATCCTTGACCTGGCCATTTCTAACATAGGTGACTGTTTCTCTATACCAATAGTCAACTCCTCCCTGGTTAGATTCGACCACAAACTAATCGCCTTGGAAATCCACATCCTTCCTTACCCCCCACAAAGGTAACCACCATGAAAACCTTCTCCAAAGCTAACTTTAGGCCCTAAAAACAGAGATGGCTAATTTCACAACACCCATGCAATTGGAGAACAGCTGCATGACAGCCGAATCACACACTAATGCCATGTGTGAACACGTATACAAATGCATGGATCTCACCATACCCAATAGAACCAAGATGCTCTCCACCAAAAAAAGGAAGCCAATCTGGTGATCCCCTGCCATAAACAAACTCTACAACAGAAGGAGGAAACTGATGCGAAATAAGGTGAAGTCCCAAGACTGGAAAAACTTCCTTATCAGCCTCAACAAAAAGTTAAGAGATCCCTCATCAAACCCTCTAAAGCTAGCTATGAAAACAGAATTGCAGCAGATAGTAAAGACAACAGGACAACCACAAGGCCTTCTATAGTTATGTAAAGAATCTCCACAGCAATACCCAGATTTGCTCAGAGCTGTTGTACAATGGCACCTCCTATAACGAAAAAACACTGTTGGCCAGCAGATACGTGTAACAGTAAAAAGATACAATTACTCAATTGTTCGCTGATTATACATATCTTTAATAATCAGACCAGTTTCGGCAAAATAATATATGCCTTCATTAGTGATACACAGCATTCCTTTGTACCTCAAATGGGCGTCCTCTTTGATAGTCTAAGCTATCTCTGTTAAATTTTCTTATTTCCCTTTGTTTGATTATTGTCTCATGACTTAGGGTCCGGTTACAACCATTGGTTGGAAGACCAGAGGATAGACTTAATCAGGAATGGAAGGAAGCCCTGCAACAGGCATCCATGTTATTTGTCAATATACTTGCCCAATATTATGGCAGAATGGTAGATATCAATATTAGTGAGGTCAAAATTATGTGTGAGGAATGTAAGAAATTTGAGTCAATTCCTACATTCCAGCAATATATTAACAAATGATCAAAGGATTTGACAAATCATGAGACAATAACCAAACAAAGGAAAATAAGAAAATTTAACAGAGATAGCTTAGACTATCAAAGAGGACGCCCATTTGAGGTACAAAGGAATGTTAGATTTGTGGATGCTGATCAAGGGACCACAACGGTCAGGACTAAAAAACGACCAAGGTCGATTCTAAAAACTAGAGATAGACCAAATACTAGCACTTCAGGGGAAGATTCCTCCCTTACTGATTATGATAGCACCAGACACAGAGAATCCCCCATTCATAAAAGAACCGATATGTCTGTCCCTTTAGATATGGTGTTAGGCATCGAGGTGGACGCAAACACAAACACAAAACACAACTCCCTAGAGGGACTAATAGAGAAATTCATAACGTAACTAGTACTGAATACCACAATGTTTTAAATTTGTCTGATGTGATTTTGTCTGATGAACAGGAACAACTATTGAATAAAGGACTTGGATATGTACCAGGGTTTTTTTTTCTGATGAGTATCACACTGTCAATGACATTACCAGTTTTTGTTGTAATTTAAACTTAAATTTGTTTTTCCATGACAGGGAGTCTCAAAGATCTACAGAATTCAGATTTCTCAGATCTGATTTTCAGCCACCCATGAATGAATATGTCTCTATCTTTATGCAATCAGTACTTAGGGACTTGCACTTTGAACACAAGGAATACTCTATTCTCAGTCATAATCTATCACCCCAGGAAATATCAGCTTTACAACAATTACGTCATAATCACAACATTGCAATTTTACCAGCTGATAATGGTGGAGCAGTGGTAGTTCTAGACATGAATTATTATCTTGGTGAGGGTAGATCTCAACTTTCAGACACCAAATGCTATATGCATATGGATATGGACCCTACTCCAGTTTTCAAAAAGGAAATTGATTCCTTTTTACATTTAGCTGAGGAAGAAGGCATCATTAGCAAGACTAGTGTCATGCATCTCACTGTTCATGATCCACAAAAACAAATTTTGTATCTCCTCCCCAAGATTCATAAATCACTTTCAAAGCCACCGGGTAGACCCATTGTCTCAGGTATTGGTTCCTTCACTGAACCATTATCAGTGTTTTTGACACAGTATCTCAAACCTCTTTTGAATTTAGTCAGGGCCAGGTTACAAGATACCACACAATTTTTACACATTATACAGGAAGCTCAGTTGGAACCCACTTGGCTTATGTGCTCTTTGGATGTTAATGCATTATACACAAGCATTCCCCATTGGGCTGGACTGCAGGCATTACAATACTGGCTAGACCGATCTGCCTTGTATTCTCCTGGATTTAATACATTATTGATATGTATGACCGGACATGTACTAAACAAAAATGTCTTTTATTTTCATGGGGAATGCTATTGGCAGCTTCAAGGAACAGCTATGGGAGCCTCCTTTGCTCCAATATATGCTGATTTGTTTATGGCCTTTTTTGAAGAATGTATGATTTATGAACCTTCACATAATATTTATTTGGTGGAAATTGATATCTGGCGGAGATATCTTCATGATTGCTGGATGGTGTGGCATGCAGATGCCACATATTTACAAGAATTTTTGGATTATCTCAATGGTAATATTTGGGGAATTGAATTTACGGTGACATATGATCTACAATCCATCAATTTTCTTGATGTTACGGTTAGCAGAAACATGGATCATACTTTAAACACCAGGACTTTCCGTAAATATCCCCAGTATAACACTTTATTGCATGCCTCTAGCATGCATCCACGCCACACTATCTGCAACATTCCTAAGTCCCAATTTATGCGGATGAAACGCATCAATTCCACCAATATGGATTATGAGAAAGCTAGTCTGGATTTGTTCCAGAGATTTGTCAACAGAGGTTATAAACAACTGGACTTAGTTAAGGCTTGGGATTGGTCAACTAGTATGAACAGGGATACATTATTGCAATATCAGACACAACCCAGGGACTCAAGTGCATCTTCCATAAGATTTGTTACTACTTATGGTAGAAACCATAATGCAATTCGGAGCATTATTAATAAACATTGGAACATTCTATTAGCCAATGATCAGCTAAGATCAATATTGGGGTCTCAGTGTCAATTCAGTTACAGAAGAGGCAAAACCTTGGGCTCGCTGTTTAGTCACTTTAAACATAAAGAAAGTGGTGGGGCTGTATACCAACAACTTACTATGTCTGAAGACAAACTGCTGGGAGCCTTTCCATGTGGACACTGTGGGTCTTGCAAACAAATTTGCAAATCTAAACAATTTTCCAGTCAAAACACTAGCAAAGTATATGATTGTAAGATATTTGGCAATTGCAGCAGCAGTTGGGTGATATACTTGGCCACTTGTCACTGTTCTGCCTTCTATGTTGGCCAAACATCCAGACCATTGAGAACACGTATTAATGAACATAGAAGTGACATTAAGAATAAGAAAGTCCATAATGCTCTTTTCAGACATACTTTGAAACATTCACAGGCCCAATATACATTCATGATTATTGATAGAATCACAGGAGATCGGAATAATCCTCAAGGTTGGCATAGCATCCTTAATCACAAAGAAAGGTATTGGATTACCACATTGGGAGCACTTTTCCCACCAGGTTTGAATGATCATTTATAATTAACTTTTTATTGTTAATTTATATGCTATTGTAACCTATTTTTCAATATTTATGTATTCCAGGTTCCTGAGGATACCTTATTTGATGTCGTGTTATCATGAATGCTTACCAATAACCACAAATTTATTGAGAACAAAAGTGTTACATATTTATTATGGATATTTAGTGATTTCTATCTTATCATATATTTATTTTTACCTATTATACATTGTTTAGCTAATGGATTATATATATATATTTCTGGCTTATGTCCATTTATATACAATTTTATTGATATAAGTATTTGCAGTTTATATAACCAATTGGTTATATTTGTTTGTGAACCCATAGACACACTGATTCATTTTGTGTTATTTTTTTTAAAGTTTTTTCTTTTTCTATTGTGGGAACAAACCATGATTAATTATGCAGGATTTTATACTCTCATTGGTTAGGCACTCTTATAAATATTCATTGAGTACTATCTAATGTTTTTGCTGTGTATCACTGATGAAGGCATATATTATTTTACCAAAACCGGTCTGATTATTAAAGATATGTATAATCAGCGAACAATTGAGTAATTGTATCTTTTTACTGTTACACGTATCTGCTGGCCAACAGTGTTTTTTGGTTTGCTCTGGCCGTGCAGTATCTATGTGCATAGCACAGTGTTTTGAATACCTCCTATAATGAGCCAACAGATATTGCCAATATACTGGCCAAAGATTCAGTGCCAACTTTACCTCTCCCCCCCCAAAGGACCAATCACAGTACCAGTAAATTGCCAGGCACCCAGTATTACTGCTACACAGTTTAAAACATCACTGTCCAAGGCCAAGAACACAGCTTCTATGGGAACTGACAATATCCCTGGCTGTGTTCTACATGAATTATAAAGTGAACTGGCACCTCACCTGTCTGCCCTGCTCAATCACAGCCTCACCTCATGCTTTGTCCCCACTGAATGGTGCACTGCTACAGTCATCCCTCTCCACAAAGGAGGAGCAACTACAGACCCTGGGAATTATCTCCCCCATTAGCCTGACAGGTCTGATATACAAAGCTATGGAATGCATCATCATGGACCTAATAAACAATTCCAAAATGTTTATGGTAAATTGGGAGAAATAGCCAAGTAATGGAACACTGGAATGGCTGGAAAGGGGGCTGCTCCGGGGGGGGGGTTACCAGGTTGCCACGAGGGGCTGCTCCATGGGGGGGGGCTGATCTATTACCCTGGCTAGGGTCCTGTTTGACCTTGATCCACCTCTCCCTGAAGTGCTGATTTTAGTAATGTACTTCATATATGTTTGTGAAATAGACATTTGAGCAGACAATCAGTATAAAGGGTACACATATCTATTCCACATGCTGACATCAAAGTGAGCATAAAATCAGGGAGTGGAGCCAAGATGGCTAAGTGAAGACAGCAATTTTTTGGAGCTCTGAAAAATTAGTACTAATTAAACGAAAATCATTTTTTTTTTAGTTTTACTGTAAAATAATTGATAATTGTTCTGTCTACTCAACTTTAAATGTCTGTGAAGTTTTATAAAAATTTTCCTGTCAATTTTACTTGGGGACTCTTTTGCTGACTGAAGATGAGCAATTCCAAACATTCTGAATTTGTTTCCTCTCTAAAGAAGGATATACAACTAGTGACTTCTACTCTTCAGGAATTATCCTTTAAATGGAAGGTTTTCAGGAGAATTTGCAAAATCTAAGAGAAAACTGTCTTAAACAAACTGATATTTTCAACAAAATTTTACAGCAACAACAATCTAAAATCTTTGATATGGAGAATGCTTTAAATGATATAGATGAGAGATTGAAAGAAGAATACCAAACAGACTTCTTACAAAAAGAAAACACTTGGCTTCTAAGCAAAACATATGCTTTAGAAAACAGACAAAATGAGATGTAATATAAGGATTTTTGAACTTCCAGAAAAATTGGAAGGTGAGGATTTAATTTCATTCTTAAATACGTGGATCCCAGAAATATTAAATCTTCAGGAAGGTTTTTCTATTGGCATTCAAAGAGCTCACAGAGCTTTAGGTAAGCTTATACCTTCCTACTAATCTTCTCCTCTGAGAGCGATAGCTCTAAAAATGTTATTGTATATAGACAAAGAACTAATACTTAAAACTACTTGGAGAAAAGCTCCTTTGAAATACAAGCAATTTAATCAGATTTGATAATGACTATTCAACTAAAACAATAAAACTTAGAAAAAAGCTGCTGGCATCTCTTGAAATTTCTTAAACAAAATGGTTTGAAATCACAGATAATATTTCCAGTTAAAATAAAAATACATCTGTCAGATGGAGGAAGAATCTTTAATAACAGTTATCTGTAGACATGGGTTGGATATCTCCTACATTGAAAAGATCCTGTGACAACAATACATGGTCTGATATGAAGAAAAAAACAAAAGACTGATACTGCTTCAACTAGTATCAACAAAAACACAAAATCCCCAGTTGTGAAATGACTGTCACCATTCATTTTTTTATTTTGCCATTTTTTACATAATTTTACTTTGTATTAAAAATAATAATATTGAATCGATACTCATTACTACGTAAGAATCCAGTTAATCCCATAGCAACTGTCTAAGATGGAATTATTGATTAATGCCTTATTTTCTTCATGTCTGACAATGTCATTTTCCCACTCAGGTAACTTTTTCTATTGTGTTTTATTATTTAGATTATTAAGATTACTTTATTTTTACTTTGTTTTAGTTCTTTGATTATCTGTGATATATGATGGGGTATATGTGACAGTTTTATGACTCACTATGTTAGCTTTTACTTCCTGTGTGTATTTGGATGGCACTCGCCTTCCACATTTTTTAATAGTGGATTCTTCAGTATGTTGTCATGTACTCACACAGTATATCTTTTTGTTAGTCATTTTGAGGGGGAGGCATTTGTCTAATGGGCCTGCTTGTTTGTATTGTTTAGGGAGGATGTTTCTCATTTTTGGTGTCATTTACCCTGTCTAAACATTTATTTGAATTGACTTCTCTTCTTAATGTGCTTACCTCATGATCCCCTGCAAGCTTGTTTTACTTATTTCAGGCTGTTCAGGAGTCATAACTCGCATAGTGTTTAGGTCTGCTTTGATATACTTCAGAGGAAGTAATACACAAGTTCTTTATGTTACTTCCTCTTACTGATCATGCTGGTTTTCTTTTTATAGTTATTCTGCTTCATAGCTCTTCACTTACATTTATATGGAAGGTTGGTAAGATTAATCACATATATTAATTTATACTAGTCTTGTATGATAAAATAAAAAAAAAAACAAATGTCTTATTCTTTGCTTCATTGACAGCATATTTGGTTATAATAACTGGTTTTGAGATTCTGCTCTTTTGTGCTGAAGTATTGCAGATTAGATTTAATCTTAAAGGTTGTAACATGCTATTCAGGACTTGTTTTGCAGAGTTTGTCTCCAAAAGAAAGTCTCTGATGTCTGTTCCACAACTATTATGATGGGTTAACTCACAATAAAAACAAATGCTTCCTTCTATTGTGCTGCTAAGTTTGATGAAAATTCTGGTTCACTTTATTAGTGATGTATGCTAGATTTCTGGGATCCTGGCTATTAACTTTTTTAATTATTTCTTAAGAATGTAATAGTTCTGTATCTTACATAAGAAAGATTCTTTTCTTTACATAAGGCATATGAGTTTCTTTTTAAATGCATAGAGGATCCTGTTAAAATCATAAGCTTCACAGAAGGTTGATGAGAGCTGAGAGAAATAAACTGTTTTGCCTTAGACTGGACCCATAGACCTGTTGCTTTTTTAGGATTAAACACAGTGATCCATCTAATTCACAGCTGAGATAGTCTGTCTTTGTATTATTTTATACATTATTCTCATGGTTATATTAAAGCATGGTATTATCTTTCTACTCTTCCAGTGTTGGGGCAGAATAGCTCTTACAGCTCAGAACATTATATACACGAAAGAAGAGTACAGATGCTCATTTTGGAGAATTATAATGCATATAGATAAAACAGGATCCTTTATCCTTATATACTACCTGACAAAAGAAGGGGCTAAACAGTTATTTCATATTTCTGCATCTAACATGATCATTTTGCAGTTCTTTTGTAAAACTGATAATCTTTATGAGGATGAATTTTATATTTAGGTCTTTTCATAAATATGGGAAGTGGTAGTTGATGAAAAAACAAAAATGGTGAAATTTGTCCTTTTTTCTTTGAATAAATGTGGGTGGGTTAGGGGATTGTATATCTTGCCTTGTTTGTAATATGTATGCATGTGTGCTTCCACTAAATCTTTGAAGATACTTCCTAACACAATGTTATTCTTGGTACTTGTCTTTCTCTCTCTCTCATTATATATATATATATATATATATATATATATATATATATATATATATGGATCCCCTTCAGTTTACCGAAACGCCGATTCGCCGACACGCGGAAGAGGAACCCGAAAGGACCGACAATGCAGTTGACTGACATGCTGAAATCCCGACAGCTGGAAGACCGACAAGGGGAATGTGTAAGCGCGACTTGGTAAGTATGCGATAGTGAGGGATTTAGGATTAGGGAGCGGACAGGTAAATGTGCAATAGTGAGGGATTTAGGGTTAGGGTGTGTGAAAGGTGAGTGTGCAGTAGTGTCGGAGTTAGGGTTTGGGTAATGTAAGTGTGTGTTAGTGACGGGTTTATGTTTTAGGGTGGGTTAAGTAAGTTAGGAATAGGGTGCAGGTAGGGTAAGTGTCTGGTACTGTCGGACCTTAGGGTTAGGGGTGGGTTAAGTGAGTTAGGGTTAGGGTGCAGGTAGGGTAAGTGTGTGGTAGTGTCAGACCTTAGGGTTAGGGGTGGGTTAAGTGAGTTAGGGTTAGGGTGCAGGTAGGGTAAGTGTGCGGTAGTGTCGGACCTTAGGGTTAGGGGTGGGTTAAGTGAGTTAGGGTTAGGGTGCAGGTAGGGTAAGTGTGCGGTAGTGTTGGACCTTAGGGTTAGGGTTTGGGTTAGGGCTAGTGGATATGTCATGTAGTGTAATGTGTTGTTTACGTGTAGTGTGTCGGTGTAATGGTGTTCGGTGTTTTGCGTTGTCGGTATTTTGTGTTGTCGGTCTTTTGGTGTCGGTGATTTGTGTTTCGGCATTGTGGCGTTTCGGTAAACTGAAGGGGATCCATATATATATATATATATATATATATATATATATATATATATATATATTATTAAATGCATTTCAGTCATTGTTACCTGCAGTGACTAGCAACAACAGGGTACAGTGTTATGCTAATGTACTATGTTATCAAAGTTTGTAATTTGTTTTAACAAATTATCAAATTATCTTTACATATATCATATAAAAAATTCTGACATGATTTATCAATTTTTGTATACATGTTTTCATGTTCAGTTAAGGTAAGCTATCGTTTAAGGCAATATTGAATAATTACATTGAAAAATGTATATCTCAAAGTAAGCTAAGTTGTTCAGCTGTGGAATGCCAAGGAAGGAGACTTTGCATCTGATTTTAAAGGAATGAATTTACCATTGCCTGTTATTAGGTATGATGGTAGTATCTGGTTTCTTGCTGTTCTCATGTAATATTCACACTGCATGACTTCTGACATTGGCACTTGTTATTCACTCTTGCTATCAATATTTCATGATTGTCATATCGTTATAGAAAGAAAATTATAACCAAAGACCAATAACTTACAATCTGATGATGTATAAATTATATATGGAAATTGATGCTGTCAGAGTATATAGTTATTTAGAAGAAAACTAAAAGAAAATTGAAACATGATAATAGAACAAAAAGTTAACAAATGAAAGTCATATGGAACAATGGATCATTTGCTGTTAACTAAAGTCAAACTGGAGAATTGTATTACACTGTGCCTAAGAGACATATACATTATATAAAAGATGGTTTAGATGTCTCTTTCAGTTTCTTTTAGTGATTTCTTTGAAACATTGCAAGTTATTTTGAATATAAAACTGCAGCTTCCATAAGAAAGATTTTTTTTCTTTACATAAGGCATAGGAGTTTCTTTTTAAATGCATAAAGGATCCTAAGTGCAGCTTATAATCTAGTTATTTAATTTATTATGTACTCAGGAATTTTAACTTTTATTCTCCTTAGCTTAATATTTATTAATTGTATTCACATTTCATAATTACATAATATATTACATTGCATACTCTTTTTTCAGAAATCAAAAAAGAAGAAGAACATGGCAATTAGAAAAATGGGGCAGAAAGAAAGAAAGTAAGAAGAGTTAGAACTAGAAAAGGAGAGGAAAAAGTGAAATACTTTTCTATCATATCACAGTATAATACTTTAACACATATATTGTGTATACTATGCATTCATTTTGAGATATTAAGCCTTCTTATGTTTATAATTTTATAAAAATTAACAATGTCTCTATTAAACACATTATCTTCTGCAGAGCTCAAACAGATTTTTCTTGTTATTTCCAAAAGTCATAGACTGGTTAGGTAATGAAGGCTAACCTGATAGATTTTTTTGTTTATCCCTTGGGCTATGAAGTTTGATAATTCCATGTTTGGAATTAATATATATATCACTTACAATATTATTATCATCTTCATTTCTTTCTTTCTTTCTTCTTTTTTTTTCTTATTTAGGCCTGAATTACTTATCTTCTCATTCATTAATTTCAAGAGGCATTCTGTTATTTATCATATTATTTTGTTTATCTATTTTAAATATAAAAGGTATAATGATGTAATCAATTTTTCATACAAATGGCTATATCATTACTATCTTTAAATATTAATGGTTTAAATAATCCAAGGAATATATCAAATCTGACGCAATATCCAAGTACAAATAAGGCTCAAGTGGTATTTCTTCAAGGCACACATTTTAAACCGATGGAAAAAGACATTTGGAAACCAGGTAATTATATAATTCTAGCTCACTTTTCCTTTAAACTAAGAGAAGAGGAGTCATGGTACTTTGGAAAAAATGTAAACCTACCACAAATTATTCATAAATATGAACACCAAGATGGTCTTCTTACCTTTATTCTTTTAACATTTAGCAATAGAATACAGACTCCAGTCACTCTTTACTGGTTTCCAGATATGGGACAAGGTCTTGCTAATAAACATCTAGATTTAATCCTTGATCACTATAAAGGCAGTCTAATTATGTAGGGTATAATTGTATAGTGGAGGAATTGGACACCAGTAATAAAAGAAAATAAGGTTGCCTGCCTCTGCAAAAATTCTCAAAAATGGATAGAATCCCTCAATCTGGACTATTCTTTTCATAAGAGAGATCTGTGTTCATTGTTCTTTTTTCATCAGAATTACAAAAACTGTACACAGATTAGAACTTATAGAATATTAGTGTCACAAGATATAATTTCTAAGATATCTACTTTTAATAGTGTTCCTTGTCCTATTTCAGATCACAATGCCCTTATTTTAATATTCAAACTAACTTTAAAAGATTATCTTTTTTTACTAGAATCCCTGCATATATAACCAAGCATAAAGAATTTAAACCATGGTTGATCTCTGAACTATTTTTTTTAATCCAACTACACTTCTGACATTGATATAATTAAGATCTGGCACTCCCTAAATGCTTACATTTTTAGCAAAACTTTAACCTAGTATAAAAACAAAATTAAGGAATTGGATTCAGATAACACACTATTCACTAAAAACTTCTAACAGTCAAACCCACATTTACTAAAAATAATAAAACTAATATAAAAGTAATAGAGACACTAAATGAACAATATCTTGATATCTTAGCCCATAAATCAAACATAACTCCAGAAAGATTAAAAATGTCTTCCTATTAACTGTCGCCCAAACATATGCACAATTTATCAGAAACAGTTAATTTGCAGTTGAAAATTAATAATATTCTAGAAGTTAGACATGAAGGAAATAAGAAAAACTCAATAAAGATTGGAGGCATTCTTGATGTTTTCAGATTCCATTACTCATCTCAAAATCAAGTTTTATTTGTTCTGATTTTTAAACTTTTTCATATAAATAAATATATACAATTGAAAAAAAATCTCTAAAAGCTCCATGCATGGATGGATTAATAATGGAAATTTATAAACTTTTTCCAACTTCTAGATTATCCTTTTTTTCATAAACATTTAGTTCATATTCATTCTAATGATGATTCCACCTTCCTTGAAATATCCATTAATTGCTCCTATACTAAAAGAAAATAAAAATCCACAATTATGCTCATCTTATATACCTATTTCACTATTAAATTATGGTTATAAGATATTCATGTCTATTTTAGCTGATAGAATAGAAGAAAACATTGTTCAAATAATTGATTCAGCTCAAACAGGTTTTATATATCAAAGGCAAACTCATGATAATATTAGATCCATACTCTTATAGTTTTTTAATTAAAAAATGAAGAAGCTTTATTAATTAATTTTGACATTGAAAAAGCTTTTGATACTGTGAACTGGAATTACATATTTAATATTTTAGAACTATCTGATTTTCCTAAAAGTATCATTTCACTCTAAAACAATATTTGGAAATGCAACATTTCTTATGTTAAAACTGATCCCTTTACTTCAGAATTAATTTGTTTGAATAAAGATATTAAACAAGATTGCCCATGTTTTCCAATTTAATTTGCTTTATCCATTGAAATATTTGCTATTCTAATTCAGACAAATCCAGATATTATGGGCCTGTATATTTTAGATCACTATTCCTCTAAAATTAAGTTGTTTGCTTAATATATTCTATTAACACTTCCAAATTCAAAAGTAACTTTGTGGAACTAAATCATATAATAAAATTATTTCAATCGATCTCTAGTCTTTACTTTAATAAATCCAAATCTGAAAATTTAGTAATAAATAAAGAGAAAAAAAATACAAACAAATTATAATATTGGTAAGTAGGTCTCCTCTTGAATATTTAGGCATTACTTTACTGACGTCTATAGATAAAATATTAAATGTCAACGATGATAATATTTTAAAAACAATAAATAATCTTATTTCTAGATGGAATAAGCTGGTTATTTCCTTTGAAGCTAGACTTACTTAACTTAATAAAAAATATTCTGGTACCTATAATATTGTATATATTGACAGCTCTGTCTCTTCTCCCAGATAAGCATTATTTTAATGAAATAAACAAGCAACTATTAAAATTTGATTTGGTTCCCTAATAAAACCAGAATAGCTTTAATGTATCACTTTAGGTCATGGGATCTTGGAGTAGTTAATTTTCCACACATATATACTTACCTTAAAGCTTCTATTTTTAAAATTATACTAAATTGGATTGATCCAAATCATAATTCTAAATGGAAATCATTACATACGATTCTTCTAAGAACTAATAAAGACAAACTAGGTAAAATCTTAACTAATCAAGTTAATTTATTTTGACAATATCTTTGTAATTTCATACAGTACAATATTTCTTTCACAAAATCTAGTTATTTAAGTTTTATACTAAAGACTTTTAAAAATACTATCTTTTCCAACATGCACATTAAAATCTGGCTTGAGTCTGCAATTCCTTTTAGTATTACTATGAACTTTTTTAAATAAAATACACGGTCACATGTTTGCCATTTGGGAGACCAAGAGTTGTGTTTGTTGGCAACTGTGCTTTAAACTTATTACAGAATTTGATTTAAATACTCAGAATTGTTTTTATTGCAAAGTGTGAAAACACAGACACAGGAAATGTGTTTATTTGTTACACACTCGCAATTTAACGAAAACCTCATATGAATACAATTTTCTTTGAAATCGTATCTAACAAATCAAAAATTGATAGTCAAATTACAAAACTTTACAAAATACTTATAAAATATAAAGTAAATGTAAATCTAAATTTTTGGAATCATATTTCATTAGGTCTCTAACTTTACTCCTGAGAATAAATCTCAAATATTATCCTCCTTTAAGCATATCTCTTGGTCTCATTACAGGCACACATATACCTGGAAATTTTTACACAGTGCATTTTTACTCCAAATAAAACAGCTACATTTAATAGAAGTGATAAAATACAATGCTGGAAATGTTTACAAGAATGTAATGTGAATTGGATACATGTGATTGTTCTTCCATAAGTTTATATGGGAGTAATATAAATTAATTTTTGAAGCCTTTTATCTAAGTTTCTAATCTTTTCAATGGCAATGAGGAATGTGATTTAAAAATGATAATATTTTTTGTTTTGGACAATTATTGAGGTAGTAAGGAAATGTATCATTAAAAAGTGAATAAAACCTCACTACCATATTTTGAAGAGTCACGTCCATCTTAAAGCAAATAGCTCAGAGAGAGACTAAAGTAAAGGAACAAAGGGTACATCTTAAATCAGCTATCAACAATCCTTGGATAAAAGTAATATCTCTTATTAACTTTTATCAATGGAATTTTGCCACTGTGTTTTTTAAAAAAAAATAAAGTTATGTTAGAAAAAGGATGGAAAGGAAGAACAAAGTGAGAAAAAAGTAAGTTTTTTGAACTTTTAACAATATTATTCGATGTATTCAGGCCTTTGTATATATTGTATATAGTTGGAATTGTTACTCATTTGAAATTGTATTTTTCATTATTATTATATTTTCTTTTAATTGAATACTTGATATTTACTATTGAAAAAAAAGATTTAAAGCAATAAAAATTCTCTGAGCAAAAAAAAGTTGGCATAAAATCAAGTCTGTTCACACACACACACACACACACACACACACACACACACACACACACACACACACACACACACACACACACACTCACATACAAACACATACACAAACATGCAAGATCAAGTGCGTACACTCATTTAAACAAACCACATGCTCAAGAATACATGAGCACACATCACTCTCACACATCTACCAACAAAGCAGTAGTTTTCCTGGGGTCTATATCATTTCATTGAAAACTAATTTCATTGAAGCTTAATTCACTGACACATATTCACTGAAAGCTCACTTTACTGAGTTAGTATATAAAGTAAGGGGGGTGTGGGGTGAAGCCCCCCACATAAATTGGTTATATGTTGTCTTCTGGAAGAATTTTTTCATTACACTTGGAAGTATCCATCTATATGCTTTAAAATCTTTACAATATGTGAGGGGCTATGCCCCACACACCTCCTTACTTTATATAAAAACTCCAGGATCGCATAACAGTGGGGAAAAGGCCATATATACCTTTCAATTAAATGACTTTCAGTGAAATAGCTTTTCAGTGAAGTGAGCTTTCAGTGAATTGGGTTTTCAGTGAAGTGAGCTTTCAGTGAATTGGGTTTTCAGTGAAGTGAGCTTTCAGTGAATATGTGTCAATGAATTAAGCTTCAATGAAATGAGATTTCAATGAAATGATATAGACCCGTTTTCCTGCTTACATTCTCACTGATGCTTTTTTTGATTGTAGAGGTACATGACACATTGGTACACTTAGGTTTTTCTGGCAAAACCAGCAGTTGCCTACATTACAACATTCCATTGACACCATGAAGCATCATAAATTATGCAACATTATAGAATAAAACTTTAGTTCATTACCTAAACATGATATCCAAAAACTGCTATGAAAATTAAGACATATATAAAGCTCATTATGCAGTGAGACAAGATACAGTGTATTTTTTACTTTAAAATATCTGATCATTCAGTAGTAGTAGATGAGTTCTGAGATAACATAGCACACTGTGCACAGCCCCATGCTAAAGTGAAACTCTGCTTTGTGATTAACATTAGTAAACAGCTAACAGTTTCTAGACTGTTCAGCAAATTGTCAAGTTCTCATCTTTGGTAATATGGCACATCTAATCATTCAGAAGATTCGTCGAATTTTAATAAGTTATTATGAACTTATTTAATTTCCAGCTTCTAATTTTGCATTTTAATACTGTTCAAGGTTTTACGGTCATTTGCTAATAAGATTGCTACTTACATCTGTTAACTTGTGATTTTGTTAACTTTATTTCTCTATTTGTCTAATTATAGTAGTCAGCATTTAACTTTTCCTTCTGAGGAGATCTAAAAGTGGTTGCTACATGTAGAAATGAAGCACTGTTTTGCCTGAATAGATCATTCTTAATAACTGTATTTAAAATCTTATATGTAGTATAGTGAGGATGGTGCAGTGGTGCAGTGTTAGCATTGTCACCTCACAGCAAGAGGTTCTCTGGTTTGATTCATGGCTGGGGTGCCTTCTGTGTGGAGTCTGCATGTCATCCCTGTGCTCATGTGGGTTTTCTCTTGGTTCTCCGGTTTCCTCCCATGGTACAAAGACATGCGTATAGAGCATTTCTCCCTGGGCCTCTGCTGAAAACTGGCTTTGTTCCAAGTCAGACTTTGCCAGTAAACAAATGTTAAATAAATAAAAATAAATATGTGTTAATTCTCCTCACTATTCATGCCCCACAACAAATTCCTTAACAATGCCACACTTATAAATGTACTATGGAGCTTAACTCCTGGAAAATGCTCTTGTGTGTTGCTTCATGTCTCTGATGGTGTGAAATGCATGCTTTGGACAGTCAGTTAATCATTGTTTGTAAAGGTGCATCTTCTAGGACATGGGGCTTCAACAAACTCTCTCTTTGCCAAAAAGGCCAAATAAAAGATCAAAGCAATGTTTAGATAATAAAAGGAATGATTTCTGCTTACAGGTGTATATGCAAAAGAGTGAAAAGAAGCAAAAGTAATACTTCTGTGAAGGCATAGTAGTAGTAAAATTAAATCATATTAAATGAATAAACTTCAGTGAATATTTATTACATGCACAAGGAAGTTAGCTCATTAAGAAATTAAGGTTTGGTACAATGTACTGTTCATTCTTATGTTCGAGCAAGCAAGTGGAAAATTGTGTTTAATAATTACAGTCATTTCTTCATAAAAAGGAAGCATTGTTATTGGTCTTAAGCACTCACTGAGGTGTGATCCACTGTATTCTAACATATTCTTCAGCATTTGTATTACTGTCATCCTGATGTCTAAATTCTCTTATAGCTAATGCTAACAGCGACCAGTACAAACATAATGGTATGCCCAAAGGCAAGTATGCAAATTATGCTTCTACTTCATATGCTTAATATAGTTTTATCTGCCTAAACCTGAAAGGCAATAACAGTGCATTTTAGATTGAGATGTATTTCAGTTCTAGGGTAAGTAGGATGAATAATATTTGCAAAGCCCTCTCACCATTCCCACAAGGTCCAACAGCACACACTAATTTACTTACAAGTATAAAGGTCTTACATTAAACACTCCCTAAGCTTTCTATGGAGAGTGAGTGCCTGTGCTTAACGTACCTGATTGGTCTGGTTGCTATTCGAGGCATCGACCAGTAAAAGCTACAAGTATGCAGACCATTGCAACATCTGGAACAGGACTGTGGATCATCAAACATGCCGTGGCCTGCTTCTCTTCTTGGGATTGGTGCTAACATTTTGCTTCTGGTGAGAGAAGAAGCAAAGAAGTATTGTATCCCAACAGAGTGAAGCAAGTAGCCAGGCAGTAGCCATTCATGTGACTCCCCTCTTTTCATCATTCTTGACAAGCTAATTCTTTATTTTCAGTAAAAACTGCTTGATTTCTTCTTAACTTTAGAATATCTGCCTAAATACTTCATCCTTAATTTTTCAGGGTCTACGTATTATTTTCCCCTCAAGTGTTTGGCAGTGCTCTGTACAGACTCAGACACTTTGAGTGACATTTTTCCTGTAAAAGCCTTCAGTACTTAATATATTGAGCTCATATCCAGGCATGTCTAAAGGTCAGTTCCCTGTGCTTTCTCCTGTCATCTTGGTGAACTTGGGCATCCTGAGGCAATGTAGCAACTGCTTCATGTACACAGACAAACCTCTCCTCTTACCTCCCAACACTATAACTTGTGAGAGATGCACATAAATAGCCAAAGTGGAATCCCAGCACTCTCCAACCAAGACTGGATTAGCCAGTCATGAGGAGAAGGTTAACACCTGCACCACACCACATTCAACACAGCCCTCCAGAACTGACACCACCACAATCCTTACATAGTAACACAAAACACACACAGGGAGGGTGGCTTAATGGCTAAGGTGTTTCCCTTACAAACACAAGGTACAGGGTTTGAGTCTCACAAGGGATAACTGGCTAGGCTTAAAATGGCTTGCAGAGACAGTTAGCTTAGTACTAAACTATAAACCTATGAACCTATGAACACACCTACTTTCGTGGAGGCTCACAATAAAAATCTGCCCAAATAAAAGAGTACTCCGAGGCAGAAATGCAAACAACCACCACATCCCAGCACAAACCATGAGACACATAGCTCACAGAAACAATGTGCCACTCAACCAAAGCTGATAAGGCAAAACAACTTACACAATACTCTGGTCATAGGTGACTCAGCAGTAAGGCACACTGATGTCCCACTCACTAGTATGAATAAGGAGAGAGTTACAGTCAGGTGCCTGTCGAGTGCCAGGATCCACCACATAACGCACGCACTTAGGTCACTCCACAACAGGTACAAATTTGACTCTGTCATTGTTCATGTTGGTGTGAATGACCAATGATGTACCTCTCTGGACTACATGAAAAGTGACATAGGGGAGCTCTTAGATCTTGTAGCTCAGGCAGATATGAGCCTAGCTCTGAGTAGCATGCTACCGTCTCCCAGAATGATACCACAGTACAAGAAGAAAATTACTGACTTCAACAATTGGCTAAATTTCTGGTGTCATTCTAAGGGGATCCAGTATCTGTTTGCCTGGGTTGACATGATCGACAGACCTCGATGCTTCGCCAGAGATTAGCTGCACCATTCACCCCAGGGATTCTGGATACTGGCCAAGGCTCTTGCCACCCCTATAGTGCCTTTTTAGGCAATGTCTTGAAGATAAAATTACCACCGTAACAGCTACAAGCAAACGAAATAGGAGGGTTATGCTACTCAACTCTAGAAGTCTAAATCTCAAAATGCACTCACTCTAATCACTCCTTAAAATGGAGAACATCGACATCTGTGTGATGACCGAGACCTAGTTCAAGGTTCAATAACTAAATAACATCATACGTTTGAGTTTCAGACTTCATGTCTTTCAAAAATGCATGCTAAGACAAATCCTATTATTATAGCAACTTTCTAAGTCTGTAAGATCACCATTCAAAATTGGTCCTTATTTTTGGGCCTTTGGTCCTCATTATTTTAGGCTTTGTCCAGATTTCTTGTGCTAAGAGGTCGAGAGGTATGGGTGTATGTCCCAGTTGGGGGAGGGAGGTAGATTAGTCAATTAACTTGATCAGGCTTGACCATGTAATTCAGTTACAGGAGACAAGTGCCTGAATCTGTTACACCAGCTACCAGACTGCTGAAGGAATTGTGAGCTTTAGTGGATACAAACGCAGAAATCCTCTGCACCAACTACCAGACTGCTGACAGAATTGTGAGTTTGAATTTCAATGCATTTTCAAGGGAATATGAGTTTCATTGCATTTTCATGGAGTTGTGAGTTTCAAGGGAAGAGAAGTTTGCTGTTGCTCATGCTAAGCCTGTTTTTCAATGTGCAACTATTTTATTTAGCAAATAGCAGTCGCTGTTTGTGCTGTAGAATTTGAAAGCAGTGTTAATAGCATAATTGCCTTTGGTGCATAAAGCTGTGGATCCTACAAACACACCATGTAGATGGAGTACTGCTATTGGACTGCCCTTTCAATTGCTGATTATTTGGTGCAGTTTAAGAGGGAATAGGGGTTCTGCACTTCTGAGTGTGTCCTCCTTTGTATGAGATGCCTAGTAACTATGAACTTGTCGGTTTGTCAGTCATTCCCAATTGCAATATTACCAGCGTACCAATTTTTTTTAATGTTATATAGGCAATTAATTCTTCAAGGGCAGCAGGCAATGAATTTGCAGATGAAATACTGAAATTTAAAGCTGTTTGTCAGTAGCAACCTCTTTATTAGTTACAGATGTCTTTAATGCAGAATTATTCAGATGGCTTTTACTTCTGCAGCATTGTGCTTATTGACTGATAGTGGTGGATTATAATGACAGATGTGACCTTTTATTGTTGAAATTTTCTGAAATGGACAGTTTTGTCATTAACGGTTCATACATTTTGTTTCATTGCTTACTGGAAGAGTGTTCAAAACTACAAATTCAAAACACATTCTAGCAAGTGGTGCCGTATTATACAAGAAATATAATTTAGTATGATCAGGAAGATGAACACACATACGTGTGCATGGCCCTAAAAATGTATGCAAGGAGCCTATGGTTTGAAAATGACTCAGAGGTAAACTTGATCCTTCAATGGCCAGATGCATTTCTTTGAATGTGGGTTTTAATGCCATTTCAACTTTACCAAACTTCTTGTAGCAATTATTATAGCACACAAAAGTGCTACCAGCACTAAACATTCTACAAGGAAACAGCTCCAGTACTTTTTATTAATGCCCACCCCTCCAGACATGTCTAAAGGTCAGTTTCATGTGCTTTCTGTTATTAACCTGGTGAGCTTGGGCATCCTGAGGCAATGCAGCAACTGCCGCATGTACACTGACAACCCTCTCCTCTTATCTCCCAACACTCAGACTTGTGAAAGATGCATGTATATATCCAAATTGGAAGCCACACACTCTTAGCCAAGACCGGAATAGATGGTCAAGAGGTAAAGGTCAACACTTGCACCACACCACATGGAACACATAGCCCTCCAGAACACACACCAGCATTGTCTTCACATAAAAACGCAAACCACACACCCACCTTCACAGAGACTCTCAATAAAAATCTACCCAAACAGCAGAGACCTCCAAGGCAGAAACACACTCGACCACCACAGCACAACACTAATCACGAGATGCATAACTCTCCTAAACAGTGTGCCACTGGACTACATGAAAAGAAACATGGAGGAGCTCTCGGATTATGTAGCCCAAGTGGATATGACCCTAACACTGAGCAGCCTCCTACCATGACCCAGAATTATACCACAATAAAAGCACAAAATGATTGATTTCAACAATTGGCTAAGTTTCTGGTGTCATTTTAAGGGGATCCAGTATCTGTCTGCCTGGGATCACATGACTTGACAGACCTCGATGCTTTGCCAGAGTTGGCCTGCATCTGTCACACCTGGGCTTCTGGATACTGGCCAAGGCTCTTGCCACCCCTATAGTGCCTTTTTTAGGCAGTGATCCAAAGACCAAATAACCACCGTAACAGCTACAAACAATTGCAATCTAAGGGTTATGCTGCTCAATGCTAGAGGTCCAAATCTCAAAATGCACTCACGCAAAGCACTCCTTAAAATGGAGAACATCGACATTTGTGCTATAAAAGAGACCTGGTTTAAGGCAGCAGAAAGCACCCCTGCAGCAGCAGAAAGCACCCCTGCACTACCAGGCTATAACTCATTCTACAGCTTTCAGCCTAAGAACTTGGACCAAAGCTCCAAAGGCAGTTGTGTTTCCATATTCATAAAGCACACCTCCAGACAGGTAGCCCAACATAATGCATCAGATACTTCAGGTGCACCTAACATTTGGTAAGACAGCAATTCAGGTCATAACCTGCTATAGGTCACCAACCATGACCCAAGACTCACACTCCACATTTCTAAACACCCCGGAGAATATTAGGGTCTAACCTAACACTCTCATACTGGGTGACTTCAACTACACCTCCATTAACTGGGAAAACTACTCATGTATCAATACACTTGCCTGACATTTTCTGGAATTCATTAATTCCAATGCCTGCCCTGGACCAGTTCGTTCTTACCCCCACTAGAGGTAACAACATCGTTGACCTGGTCATTACTAAAATGGGCAACCATTGCTCTATACCAATAGTCAACTCCTCCCTGGTTAGATCCGACTACAAACTAATCACTTTGGAAATCCACATCCCACCCCCCACACCCCTGCATAGGTAACCACCATGAAAAACTTATCCAACGCTAACTTTGGGCTCCTAAAAACAGAGATGGCTAACTTCATGGCACCCGTGCAATTGCAGAACAGCTGCATAATCACTGTTTCATACACTAATGCCCTGTACAAACACGTACACAAATGCATGGATCTCACCATACCCAATAGAATGAAGATGCTCATCTTGAAAAAAAGGAAGCCAATTTGGTGGTCCCCTGCCATAAACAAACTCTACAACAGAAAGAGGAAACTGATGTAAAATAAGGTGATGCCCCAAGACTGGAAAACGTCCCCTTATCAGCCTCAACAAAAAGTTGAGATCCCTCATCAAATCCTCTAAAGCTAGCTGTAAAAACAGAATTGCAGCAAATAGTAAAGACAATCACAAGTCCTTCTATAGTTATGCAAAAAATCTCCATGGCAATACCCAAATTTGCACGGAGCTGTTGCACAATGGCACCTTCTATACCGAGCCAACAGATATTGCCAATATACTGGCCAACAGATTCAGTGCCAACTTTACCCCTCCCCCCAAAGGACCAATCACAGTACCAGTAGATTGCCAGGCACCCAGTATTACTGCTGCACAGGTTAAAACAGCACTGTCAAAGGCCACGAATACAGCTTCTATGGGACCTGACAATATCTCTGGCTGTGTTCTACATGAACTACAGAGTGAACTGGCTCCTCTCCTATGTGCCCTGTTCAATCACAGCCTTACCTCAGGCTTTGTCCCTACCGAATGGCGCACTGCTACAGTCATCCTTCTCTACAAAGGAGGAGGGACTACAGACCCTGGGAACTATCACCTATTAGCCTGACAAGTCTGATATGCAAAGTTATGGAATGCATTACCATGGTCCTAATAAACAAGGATATAGGGAATCTCCAAACTATGGATCCCACACAGTTTGGTTTTGTGAAGGGTAGCCAAGGTGGTTCATACATCCTACCTTGATCTGGCCAAGGCCTTTGATACTATTCCCCATTCAGGAATCACAGAAAAACTCACTAAGCTAGGCATCAACCCCTGTATCACTAGGTTGGTTGCAAACTGGCTTACAGACAGAACCCACAATGTAAAGTAGCCAACTCCAAGTCAGACTGATGACCAGTCACTAGTGGAGTCCCTCAGGGCTCGGTCCTGGGTCCTCTCCTGTTTGGTATCTACTTTTTTGAAGTCCAGGCCAACACAAATGGACTCTGGCTGACAAAGTTCACAGATGATTGCAAGCTGAGAGCCATAATTAACTCCCCAAGTGATGTTGACATCCTACAGAAAGGCCTCACTGAGACCACCCACCGGTGTCAGAACCATGGCCTTAAGCTCAATGCCAAAAAATGTGCTATCATCCCCTTTGGGAAAAAAATTGTTCCCATGAATTACCACATTGATGGTAGTCCACTGAACACAGAAGGGGTCATAAGAGATCCGGGAACACAGGTTGACAGCAACCTCTCTTTTGACCACCACATTGCCAATGTGGTCAGAAAGTCTTTCTATTTGGCACATCACATTTCTAAGGGTTTTGCATCCAGGAAGAAAGAGGTCATTGTCTCCCTCTACTCTTCCTTCATTAGGCCAATCATTGAGAACAATACCCCATTTGGCATGTACCTCACACCTGCAACAACTGGGGAGGCCGCAAAAGTACCCCACAAAGAGGATCCTAGGCCTTACACACTTGTTCTATATGGGCAGATTCAATAAACTCCAACTATTTTCTGTCTCATATCACCTACTTAGAGGTGATCTCTGCTTGACTTACAAAGCCATGTCTGACCCAGCTCTGTTAGAAATGCTACATCTAAAAAAATCCCAATACTTCCACACTACATGCTCCACAGACCTCAACCTCATTACCACAATCAACAGAACAAGCTGGAGGGACAAGTTCATAACCCAGAGACTGTCCATGCTATGACATAGACTTCTCATACATGTCAAGCAGAGTGACTCACTGGCCCTCTTCAAAAGAAATTTTGATGAGTGGATGGGACATAGAAAATTCACCCTGGGGATCACTCCAGTGGCTCTACTCGATAGAAGCACTGGGAACTAAGATTGGGTGGCACGATGCCAGGGTAATCCTATGGGCTAGACTTGTAAAGGCTCCAGGGCCATTAGCCTAGTACACACATATGAACCTATGAACCTCTTTCCATGAATGTGAGTTTCAAGGGCAGAGAAATTTATTGCTTATGCTCTCTGTTTTCATTGTGAGACTATATGTTTTGTTTAGCAAATGGCTATTATTGTTTTTGCTGTTTTATTTCAAAATCTGTAATCATTGCAGAAGTAAATAAAGCAGTATGCAGGCTTACATGTTTGAGCAGTGTTTATGGTAAATTCGGAGAAATAGCCAAGTTATGGAACACTGGAATGGCTGGAAAGGGGCTGCTCCTGGGAGGGGGAGTTGTCACAGGAGAGTCTGCTCCAGGGAGGGGGCCCTGATCTATTAACCTGTCTATGGCCTATTCGACCTTAATCCGCCTATCCCTGAAGTGCTGATTTTAGTAAGGTACTTCATATATGCTTGTGAAATAGACATTTGAGCAGACAATCAGTATAAATGGTACAGAGATCTATTTCAGATGCTGACATTAAAGTCAGCATAAATTCGGGGGTGGAGCCAAGATGGCTAAGTGAAGACAGCAATTTTTTGAGCTTTGCAGAATTACTGCTAATTAGAGGAAAATAATAAATTTTTTTTAGTTTTACTGTAAAATAATTGATAATTTTTCTGTCTACTCAGCTTTCAATGTCTGGGAAGTTTTATCAAAATATTCCTGTCAATTTTACTTAGGGACTGTTTTGCTGAATGAAGATGAGCAATTCCAAACATACTCAAGTTGATTCCTCTCTGAAGAAGGATATACAACTAGTGACTTCTACACTTCAGAAATTATCCTTAAAATGGATGGTTTTCAGGAGAATATGGAAAATCTAAGAGAAAACTGTCTGAAACAAACTGATATTTTCAAAGAAATGTTACAGCAACAACAATCTAAAATCTTTGATATGGAGAATACTTTAAATGATATAGATGGGAGATTGAAAAAAGAATACCAAACAGACATTTTATGAAATTACTTGCTTCTAAGCAAAATAGATGCTTTAGAAAACAGAGAAAGGAGATGTAAGGATTTTTGAACTTCCAGAAAAATCGGAAGGTAAGGATTTAATTTAATTCTTAAATACCTGGATCCCAGGAATATTAAATCTTCAGGAAGGTTTTTCCATTGGTATTCAAAGAGCTCACAGAGTTTTAGGTAAGCTTATACCTTCCTACTAATCTGCTCCTCTGAGATCGATAGTTCTAAAATTTTATTGTGTATAGACAAAGAACTAATACTTAAAACTGCTTGGAGAAAAGCTCCTTTGAAATACAAGCAATTTAATCGGATTTGATAATGACTATACAACTAAAATAATAAAACTTAGAAAAAAGTTCCTGGCCTCTCTTGAAATCTCTTAGACAAAATGGTTTGAAATCACAGATAATATTTCCAGTTTAAAAAATACATCTTTCAGGTGGAGGAAGAATCTTTAATAACAATTATCTGTAGCCATAGATTGGAAATCTCCTACACTGAAAAGATCATGTGACAAACATAAATGGTCTGATATGAAGAAAAAAACAAAAACCAAAAGACTGATACTGCTTCAACTAGTATAAACAAAAACACATAATCCCCAGTTGTGAAATGACTGTCACCATTCATTTTTTATTTTGCTATTTCTTACATATTTTTACTTTGTATTAGATAATAATATTAAAGCAATACACAATACTATGTAAGAATCCAGTTAATCCCATAGCAACTGTCTAAGATGAAATTCTTGATTAATGCCTTATTTCCTTCATGTCTGACAATGTCATTTCCCCACATAGGTAACTTTTTCCTATTGTGTTTTATTATTTAGATTATTAAGATTACTTTATTTTTAGTTTGTTGTAGTTCTTTGATTATCTGTGATATATGATGGGGTATATGTGACAGTTTTCTGACTCACTATGTTAGCTTTTGCTTCATGTGTGTACTTGGATGGTACTCGCGTTCCACATTTTTAATTGGTGAAGCTTCGATATGTTGAGATGTACTCAGACAGTATACCTTTTTATTAGTCATTTTGAGGGGGAGGCATTTGTCTAATGAGCCTGCTTGTTTGTATTGTTTAGGAAGGATGTTTCTCATTTTTGGTGTCATTTATCCTGTCTAAATGTTTACTATTTGATTTGACTTCTCTTCTTACTGCACTTACCTTATGATCCCCCGCAAGCTTGTTTTACTTATTTCAGGCTGTTCTGGAGTCATAACTCACATAGCGTTTATGTCTGCTTTGATATACTTCAGAGGAGTAATACACAAGTTCTTTATGTTACTTACTGATCATGCTGGTTTTCCTTTTATAGTTTGGTAATGCTACTTACTTTTTTTCTGACTTTTTTTCTTCCATTTATAGTTATTTTGCTTCATAGCTCTTCACTTACATTTATATGGAAGTTTAGTAAGATTAATCACACATATATTACTTTATGCTAGTCTTGTATGATAAAATAAAATAACAAATGTCTTTCTTATTCTTTGCTTCACTGACAGGATAATTGGTTATAATAACTGGTTTTGAGATTCTGTTCTTTTGTGCTGAAGTATTGCAGATTAAATTTAATCTTAAAAGTTATAACATACTATTCAGGACTTGTTTTGCAGAGTTTGCCTCCAAAACAAAGTTTCTGATGTCCGTTCCAAAACTCTTATGATGGGTTAACTCACAATGAAAAGAAATGCTTCCTTCTATTGTGTTGCTAAGCTTGCTGAAAATTCTGGTTCACTTTATTAATGATGTATGCTAGATTTCTGGGATCCTGCCTAGTAACTTTTTTAATTATTTATTAAGAATGTAATAGTTCTGCATCTTATATAAGAATGATTCTTTTCTTTACATAAGGCTTAGGAATTTCTTTTTAAATGCATAGCGGATACTGTTAAAATCATAAGCTCCACAGAGGGTTGATGAGAGCTGAGAGAAATAAACTGTTTTGCCTTAGACTGGACCCATAGACCTGTTGCTTTTTTTAGGAGTAAACACAGTAATTAATCTAATTCACAGCTGAGATAGTCTGTCTTTGTATTACTTTATACATTATTGTCATGGTTATATTAAAGCATGGAATTAACTTTCTACTCTTCCAGTGTTGGGGCAGAATAGCTCAGAACATTATATACACGAAAGAAGAGTACAGATGCTCATTTTGGAGAATTATAATGCATATAGATAAAACGGGATCCTTTATCCTCATATACTACCTGATAAAGAAGGGGCTAAACAGTTATTTTATATTTATGTATCTAACATGATCTTTTTGCAGTTCTTTTGTAAAATTGATAATCTTTATGAGGATGAATTTTATATTTAGGTCTTTTCATAAACATGAGAAGTGGTAGTTGATGAAAAAACAAAAATGGTGAAATTTGTCCTTTTTTCTTTGAATAAATTTGGGTGGGTTGGGGGATTGTATATCTTGCCTTGTTTGTAATATGTATGCATGTGTGCTTCCACTAAATCTTTGAAGATACTTCCTAACACAATGTTTTTCTCGGTACTTGTCTATATATATATATATATATATATATATATATATATATATATATATATATATATATACACACACACATTATTAAATGCAAAAGCATAACACATTTCAGTCATTGTTACCTGCAGTGACTAACAGCAACAGGGTACAGTGTAATGCTAATGTAGTATGTTATCAAAGTTTGTAATTTGTTTTAACAAATTATCAAATTATCTTTACATATATCATATCAAAAATTCTGACATGATTTATCAATTATTGTATATGTGTTTTCATGTTCAGTTAAGGTAAGCTATCGTTTAAAGCAATATTGAATAATTACATTTAAAAAAAGTATGTCTCAAAGTAAGCTGAGTTGTGCAGCTGTGGAATGACAAGGAAGGTGGCTTTGCATTTGATTTTAAAGGAATGAATTTACCATTCCCAGTTCTTAGGTATGATGGTTACATCTGATTCTTGCTATTCTCATGAATTATTCACACTGCATGACTTCTGACAGTAGAATTTGTTATTTACTCTTGCTATCAATATCTCATGATTGTCATATAATTATAGAAAAAATATATAACCAAAGACCAATAACTTACAATCTGATGATGTAAAATTATATATGGAAATTGTTGCTATCAGAGTTTATAGTTATTTAGAAGAAAACTAAAAGAAAATTCAAACTTGATAATAGAACAAAAAGTTAACAAATGAAAGTCATATGGAACATTTGCTGTTAACTAAAGTCAAAATGGAGAATTGTATTGTACTGTGCCTAAGAGATATATACATTATATAAAAGATGGTTTAGATGTCTGTTATAGTTTCTTTTAGTGATTTATTTGAAACATTGCAAGTTATTTTGAATATAAAACTGCAGCTAACATAGGATTTTTCTTCACCTAAGGCATAGGAGTTTCTTTTTAAATTCATAAAGGATCCTAAGTGCAGCTTATAATCTAGTTATTTAATTTATTATGTACTCAGGAATTTTAACTTTTATTCTCCTTAGCTTATTATTTATTAATTTTATTCACATTTCATAATTACATAATATATCACATTGTATACTCTTTTTTCAGAAATCAAAAAAGAAGAAGAACATGGCAATTAGAAAAATGGGGCAGAAAGAAAGAAAGTAAGAAGAGTTAGAACTAGAAAAGGAGAGGAAAAAGTGAAATACTTTTCTATCATATCACTGTATAATACTTTAACACAGATATTGTGTATACTATGCATTCATTTTGAGATATTAAGCCTTCTTATGTTTATAATTTTATAAAAATTAACAATGTCTCTATTAAACACACTCTCTTCTGCAGTTCTTCTATTATTTCAGAAAGCCATAGCCTGGTTAGGTAATGCAGGCTAGCCTGATAGATTTCTTTGTTTTTCCCTTGGGCTAGGAATTTTGATAATTCCATGTTTGGAATTAATATATATCACTTACAATATTATTATCATATTTGTTTCTTTATTCTTTTTTTCTTATTTGGGCCTGAATTACTTATCTTCTCATTCATTATTTTCAAGAGGCATTCTGTTATTTAGCATATTATGTTGTTTATCTATTTTAAATATAAAAGGTGCAACAATGCAATCAATCCTTCATCTAGATGGCTATATCATTACTATCCTTAAATATTAATGGTTTAAATAATCCAAGGAAAATATCAAATCTGATGCAATATCCAAGTACAAATAAGGCTCAAGTGGTATTTCTTCAAGGCACACATATTGAAGAGATGGAAAAAGACATTTGGAAACAAGGCAATTATATAATTCTAGCTCACTTTTCCTTTAAACTAAGAGAAGAGGAGTCATAGCACTTTGGAAAAAATGTAATCCTACCACAAATTATTCATAAATATGAACACCAAGATGGTCTTCTTACCTTTATTCTTTTAACATTTAGCAATAGAATATAGACTCCAGTCAATCTTTACTGGTTTCCAGGTATGGGACAAGGTCTTGCTAATAAACACCAGTAATAAAAGAAAAGAAGGTTGCTTGCCTCTGCAAAAACTCTCAAAAAATGGATAGAATCCCTCAATCTGAATGATATATTTCATAAGAGAGACCTGTGTTCATTGTTCTTTTCTCATCAGAATTACAAATACTGTACACAGACTATAACTGATAGAATATTAGTGTCACTGTTTCTAAGATATCTACTTTTAATAGTGTTCCTTGTCCTATTTCATGTCATGATGCTCTTATTGTAAAATTCTAACTAATTTTAAAAGATTATCTTTTTTGACTAGAATCCCTGCATTTATTTATTTATTTATTTCAGTTTGATTACCGGGGAAGTCCACTGGGCCAAAAAGTGCCCATTTTCAGTGGAGGCCCGGGGAGAAAAGCTCCACAACATATATAGCCAAACTTAAAGATTTAAATCATGGTTGATCTCTGAACTATTTTTTAAATCTAACTACACTTCTGACATTGATATAATTATGATCCAGGACTCACTAAATGCTTGCATTTTTAGCAAAACCTTTACCTAGTATAAAAACAAAATTAAGGAATTGGATTCAGATAAACACAATATTCAATAAAAACTTCTAGTAGTCAAAACCAAATTTACTAAAAATAATAAAACTAATATAAAAGTAACAGAGACACTAAATGAACAATATCTTGACATTTTAGCCCACAAATCAAACATACCTCTAGAAAGATTAAAAATGTCTTCCTATTCTATATCACCCAAACATATGCACAATTTATCAGAAACAGTTTATTTGCAGTCAAAAATTAATAATATTCTAGAAGTTAGACATGAAGGAAATAAGAAGAACTCAATAGAGATGGAAGGCATTCTTGATGTCTCCAGATTCCATTACTCATCTCAAAATCAAGGTTTTAGTTCTGATATTAAAACTTTTTTATATAAAGAAATAGATAAAATAAAAAAAAAATCTCTAAAAGCTCCACGCATGCATGGATTAATAATAGAAATTTATAAACTTTTCCAACTTCTAGATTATCTTTTTTTCATAAACCTTTAGTTCATATTCATTCTAATGATAAGATTCCACCTTCCTTGAAATATCCATTAATTGCTCCTATACGAAAAGAAAATAAAAATCCACAATTATACTCTTCTTATATACCTATTTCACTTTTAAATAACGATTATAAGATCTTCATGTCTATTTTAGCTGATAGAATAGAAGAACACATAGTGCAAATAATTAATTCAGCTCAGTTTTTATATATCAAAGGCAAACTCATGATAATATTAGATGCAAACTCTTATAGATTTTTTTAATTAAAACAAGAAGAAGCTTTATTAATTAATCTTGACATTTAAAAAGCTTTTGATACTGTGAATTAGAATTACTTATTTAACAGTTTAGAACTATTTGATTTTTCTAAAAGCTTCATTTCACTCTTAAACAATATTTAAAAATGCAACATTTCTTATGTTAAAACTGATACCTTTACTTCAGAATTCATTTGTTTGAATAAAGATACTAAACAAGGTTGCCCACTTTTTCCAATTCTGTTTGCTTAAGCCATTGAACTATTTGCTATTCTTATTCAGACAAATCCAGATATTATGGCCCTGTATATTTTTAATCATTATTCCTCTAAAATCATTTTGTTTGCTGGTGATATTCTACTAACACTTCCAAATTCAAAAGTAACTTTTGTGGAACTAAATCATAAAATAAAATTATTGATCTCTAGTCTTTACTTTAATAAATCCAAATCTGAATATTTAGTATTAAATTAAAAAAATACAAAAAAAATATAATATTGGTAAGTAGGTCTCCTCTTGAATATTTAGACATTACTTTACTAATGTCTATAGATAAAATATTAAATTTCAGCGATGATACTATCTTAAAAACAATAAATAATCTTATTTCTGGATGGAATACGCCAGTTATTTCCTTTGAAGGTATACTTGTTTTACTTAATAAAAAGAATTTTGGTACCTATAATACTGTATATAGTGACAGCTCTGTCTCTTCTCCTAGATAAGCATTATTTTAGTGAAATAAACAAGCCGCTATTAAAATTTGATTTGGTTCCCTAATAAAACCAGAATAGCTTTAATTTATCACTTTAGGTCATGGGATCTTGGAGTAGTTAATTTTCCACACATAGATACTTACCTTAAAGCTTCTATTTTTTTAAATTATACTAAATTGGATTGATCCAAATCATAATTCTAAATGGAAATCGTTACATATGATTCTTCTAAGAACTAATAAAGACAAATTAGGTAAAATCTTAACTAATCAAGTTAATTTATTTTGGCAATATCTTTGTAATTTCATACAGTACAATATTTCTTTCACAAAATCTAGTTATTTAAGTTTTATACTAAAGACTTTTAAAAATGCTATCTTTTCCAACATGCACATTAAATTCTGGCTTGAGTCTACAATTCCTTTTAGTATTACTAGAAACTTTTAAAATAAAATACATGGTCAAATGTTTGCCATTTGAGAGACCAAGAGTTGTGTTTGTTGGCAACCATGCTTTAAAGATTTAAAAGTTAAAGATACATAACAACTTATTACAGAATTTGATTTAAACACTCCGATATGTTTTTTATTACAAAGTGTGAAGACACAGACCCAGGAAATGTGTTTATTTGTTACACACTTACAATTTAATGAAAATCTCAAATTAATACAATTTTCTTTGAAATTGTATCTAGCAAATCAAAAACTGATCATCAAATTTCAAAACTTTACAAAATATTTATAAAATATAAAGTAAATTTAAATCTAAATTTTTGAAATCAAATCTCATTAGGTCATATCTCTAATTTTAGACCTGAGAATAAATCTCAAATATTATCCTCCTTCAAGCATATCTTTTGGTCTCATTACTGGCACATATATACCTGGAAATTTTTACATAGAGCATTTTTACTCCAAATAAAATAGCTAGATTTAATAGAAATGATAACATGCAATGTTAGAGATGTTTACAAGAATGTAATGTGGATTGGATACATGTGATTGTTCTTCCATAAGTTTATATGGGAGTAATATAAATGAATTTTTGAAAGCTTTATTTTTTGAAGCCTTTTATCTAAGTTTCTAATATTTTCAGTGGTAATGAGGAATGTGATTTAAAAATGATAATATTTTTTGTTTCGGACAATTATTGAGGTAGTGAGGAAATATATAATTAAAAACTGAGAAAAACCTCACTACCATCTTTTGAAGACTTCATGTCCATCTTAAAACAAATAGCTCGTAGAGAGACTAAAGTAAAGGAACAAAGGATACATCTTAAATCAGCTATCAACAATGCTTGTATAAAAGTTATATCTCTTATTAACTTTTATCAAAAGAATTTTGCCACTGTGTTTTTAAAAAATAAAGTAAAGATAGAGAAAGGATGGAAAGGAAGAAAAAAGCGAGAAGAAAGGAAGTTTTTTTAACTGTTAACAATATTATTTAGTGTATTCAGATCATTGTACATACTGTATATAGTTGGAATTGTTACTCATTTGAAATTGTATTTTTCATTATTATTATATTTTTATTTTAATTGAATACTTGATATTTACTATTGAAAAAAAAAGAATTAAAACAATAAAAATTCTCTGAGCAAAAAAAGTTGGCATAAAATCAAGTCTGTTTACATGCACACACACACACGCACACACACACACACACACACACACACACACACACACACACACACACACACACACACACACACACACACACAAACAAACATGCAGGATCAAGCTCGTACACTCATTGAAACAAACCACATGCTCAAGAATACATGAACACACATCACTCTCTCATATCTAACAACAAACCACTAGTTTTCCTGCTCACATTCTTACTGATGCTTTTTTTTATTGTAGATGTACATGACACATTGGTACCATTAGGTTTTTCTGGCAAAACCTGCAGTTGGCTACATTACAAAATTCCATTGCAGAACATCATGAAACATCAGAAATTATTCAACATTATGGAATAAAACTTTAGTTCATTACCTAAACATGACATCCAAAATCTGCTATGAAAATTAAGACATATGTAAAGCTGATTAGGCAGTGAGATAAGATACAGTATATTTTTTACTTTAAAATATCTGATCATTCATTGGTAGTAGATCAGTTCTGAGATAACATCACACACTGTGCACAGTCCCATGCTAAAGTGAAACTATGCTTTGTGATTAGCATCAGTAAACAGCTAACAGTTTCCAGACTGTTCAGCAAATTGTCAAGTTCTCTTGGTAATCTGGCACATCTAATCATTCAGAACATTCCTCTAAATTTCATGTTTAATTTTACTAAGTTATTATGAACTTATTTAATTTTCAGCTTCTAATTTTGCATTTTAATACTGTTCAAGGTTGTATGATCATTTGCTAATAAGATTGTTACTTACATCTGCTAACTGGGGCTTTTGTTAACTATAGTTCTGTATTTGTCAAATTATAGTAGTCAGCTTTAACTCTTCCTTCTGAGGAGGTCTAGAAGTGGTTGCTACATTTAAAAATTAAGCACTGTTTTGCCTGATTAGATTGTTTTTAATAATTGTATTTAAAATCTTATATGTAGTATAGTGAGGATGGTATAGTGGTGCAGCGTTAGCATTGTCACCTGACAGCAGGAACTTCTCTGGTTTGATTCTCGACTGGGGTGCCTTCTATGTGGAGTCTGCATGTCCCCCTGTGTTTGTGTGGGTTTTCTCCAGGTGGTCTGGTTTCATCCCATGGTACAAAGACATGCATCTGGAGCATTTCCCTGGGCCGCTGCTGAAAACTGGCTTTGTTCCAAGTCAGACTTTCCCAGTAAACAAATGTTAAATAAATAAAAATAAATATGTGTTAATTCTCCTCACTATTCATGCCCCACAACAAATTCCTTAACAATGCCACACTTATGAATGTACTGTGGAGCTTGACTCCTGGAAAATGCTCTTGTGTGTTGCTTCATGTCTCTGATGGTGTGAAATGCATGCTTTGGACAGTCCGTTAATCATTGTTTGTAAAGGTGCATCTTCTAGGACATGGGGCTTCAACAAACTCTCTCTTTGCCAAAAAGGCCAAATAAAAGATCAAAGCAATGTTTAGATAATAAAAGGAATGATTTCTGCTTACAGGTGTATATGCAAAAGAGTGAAAAGAAGCAAAAGTAATACTTCTGTGAAGGCATAGTAGTAGTAAAATTAAATCATATTAAATTAATAAACATCAGTGAATATTTATTACATGCATAAGGAAATTAAGGTTTGGTACAATGTACTGTTCATTCTTATGTTCGAGCAAGCACGTGGAAAATTGTGTTTAATAATCAAAGTAATTTCTTCATAAAAATGAAGCATTGTTATTGCTTTTAAGCATTCATTGAGGTGAGATCCACTGTATTCTAACATATTCCTCAGCATTTGTATTACTGTCATCCTGATATCTAAATTCTCTTATAGCTAATGCTAACAGCGACCAGTACAAACATAATGGTATGCCCAAAGGTAAGTATGCAAATTATGCTTCTACTTCATATACTTAATATAGTTTTATCTGCCTAAACATGAAAGGCAATAACAGTGCATTTTAGATTGAGATGCATTTCAGGTCCAGGGTAAGTAGGATGAATAATATTTGCAAAGCCCTCTCACCATTCCCACAGGTCCAACAGCACACACTAATTTACTTACAAGTATAAAGGTCTTACATTAAACACTCCCTAAGCTTTCTATGGAGAGTGAGTGTCTGTGCTTAACGTACCTGATTGGTCTGGTTGCTATTCGAGGCATCTACCAGAAAAAAGCTACAAGTATGCAGACCCTTGCAACATCTGGAACAAGACTGTGGATCATCAAACAGGCTGTGGCCTACTTCTCTTCTTGGGATTGGTGCTAACATTTTGCTTCTGGTGAGAGAAGAAGCAAAGGAGTATGGTATCCCAACAGAGTGAAGCTGTGCTGAAACCAGCATTAGTAGTAGCCAGGCAGTAGCCATTCTTGTGACTCCCCTCTTTTCATCATTCTTGACAAGCTAATTCTTTATTTTCAGTAAGTACTGCTTGATTTCTTCCTAACTTTAGAATATCTGCCTAAATACTTCATCCTTAAATTTTCAGGGTCTATGTATTATTTTCCCCTCAAGTGTCTGGCAGTGCTCTGTACAGACTTAAACACTTTGAGTGACATTTCTCCTGTAAAAGGCTTCAGTACTTAATATATTGAGCTCATATCCAGGCATGTCTAAAGGTCAGTTCCCTGTGCACATATATAGCCAAATTGTAATCCAAGCACTCTCCAGCCAAGACTGGATTAGCCAGTCAAGAGGAGAAGGTTAACACCTGCACCACGCCATGTTCAACACATAGCCCTACTGAACTTACACCACCATAACCCTCACATAGTAACACAAAACACACACCTAGTTTCACAGAGGCTCTCAATAAAAATCTTCCCAAAAAAAATAGACCTCCGAGGCAGAAATGCAAACAACCACCATATCCCAGCATAAACCATGAGACACGTAGCTCATATTAACAGTGTGCTACTCAACCAAAGCCCATAAGGCAAAACAACTTACCCAACACACTGGTCATAGGTGACTCAATAGTAAGGCACATTGATGTCCCATTCACTAGGTTGAATAAAGAGAGAGTTATGATCAGCTGCCTGTCGAGTGCCAGGATCCACCACATAACGCACGCACTTAGGTCACTCCACAACAGGTACAAATATGACTCTGTCATTGTCCATGTTGGTGTGAATGACCTGAGATGTACCTCCCTGGACTACATGAAAAGAGACATAGAGGAGCTCTTGGATCTTGTAGCCCAGGCAGGTATGACCCTAGCTCTAAGTGGCATCCTACCATCACTCAGAATGATACCACAGTGCAAGTAGAAAATGATTGACTTCAACAATTGGCTAAGTTTCTGGTGTCATTCTAAGGGGATCCAGTATCTGCCTGGGATGACATGATCGACAGACCTCGATGCTTCGCCAGAGATTGGCTGCACCTGTCACCCCAGGGATTCTGGATACTGGCCAAGGCTCTTGCCACCCCTTTAGTGCCTTTTTAGGCAATGTCCTGAAGACAAAAGTACCACCATAACAGCTACAAGCAAACGAAATCTGAGGGTTATGCTACTGAATGCTAGAACTCTAAATCTCAAAATGCACTTGCTCGAAGCACTCCTTAAAATGGAGAACATCGACAGCTGTGCAGTGTCCAAGACCTGGTTCAAGGTTCTGGAGAGCACCCCATCACTACCAGGTTATAATTCATACCACACCTTTCGGCCCCTAAACCTGGACCAAAGCACTAAAGGTGGTGGTGTCTCCATATTCATAAAGGATATGCACACCTCCAGACTAGTAGCCCAACATAATGCATCAGAGGTTCTTCAGGTACAACTAACACTGGGAAAAACTGAAATCCAGGTAGTAGCCTACAGATCCCCCACCATGTCCCAAGACTCCCACTCCACATTTCTAAACACACTGGAAAATATTAGGCTACAACCCAATACCCTTATACTGGGAGACTTTAACTACCCTTCCATTAACTGGGAAAATTACTCATGTACCAACACACTTGCGCAACGTTTTCTGGAATTCATTAATTTCAACGCCCTGGACAAACTCATTGTTACCCCCACCAGGGGTAGAAACATCCCTGACCTGGTCATTACTAACATGGGCAACCATTGCTCTACACCAGTAATCAACTCTTCCTGGTCAGATCTGACCACAAGCTAATCACCAAGGACATCTACATCCCACCCACCCCCCAAAAGGAAACCACCAAAAAAACTTCTCCAAAGCTAATTTTAGGCTTCTAAAAACAGAGGTGGATAACTTCATGACACCCATGCAAATGGAAAACGGGTGCATAGAATGGGCCATACCAAACAGAACCAATATGCTCTCCTCCAAAAAAAGGAAGCCAATCTGGTGGTCCCCCAATATAAAGAAACTCTACAACAGAAGGAAAAAACTGTTGCAGAAAGTGGTGAATTCCCAAGACTGGAAAAACTCCCTTGTTGCCTCAGCAAAAAACTGAGATCCCTCATCAAATCTTCTAAAGCTAGCTATGAAAATAAAATTGCTGCAGATGCTAAAGACAACCACAAGACATTCTATAGTTATGTCAAGAATCTACATGGCAATACTCAGATCTGCTCTGAGTTACAGCACAATGGCAATACATATACAGAACCAACTGATATTGCCAATATCCCTTTCACCCCCTAAAGGGCCTATCACAATACCAAAGGAATGCCAAGTCCCTATTACCATATCTACATAGGTAAAAACTGCACTGTCCAAAGCCAAGAATACAGCTTCCATGGGACCTGATAATATCCCTGACTGTGTTCTACATGAATTACAAAATGAACCAGCACCACACCTGAGTACCTTGTTCAATCACAGCCTTATTTCAGGCTCTGTTCCTACAAAATGATGCACTGTTATGGTCATCCCACTCCACAAAGGAGGAGCAACTACAGACCCTGAGAACTATTGCCCCATTAGTCTGACGAGTCTGATATGTAAGGCTATGGAGTGCATCATCATGGACTTTATAAATAAAGACATAGGGAATCTCCAAACTCTGGACCCCATGCAGTTTGGGTTTATGAAAGGTAGATCATGCCTGCTCAACCTGATAGACTTCTTCGAGTTTGTCACCAGAGCTGTGGATGAGGGCAAGGTAGTTCATACAGCCTACCTAGATCTTGCCAAGGCTTTCAACACTATCCCTCACTCAGGAATCATAGATAGGCTCACTAAACTAGTCATAAACCCCTATTTCATAAGATGGGTTGCCAACTGGCTCACTGACAGAACACACATCATGAAAGTAGCGAACTCCAAATCTGACTAACGACCAGTTACAAGTGGTGTCCCACAGGGATCAGTCCTAGGTCCTCTCCTGCTTGGCATCTACTTCTCTGAAGTTCAATCCAACACAAAGGAACTCTGGCTGACCAAGTTCGCAGATGATTGCAAACTGGGAGCCATTACTGATTCTCCAACTGATGTAGACATTCTACAAAAAGGCTTCACTGACACCAATGACTGGTGCCAGAACCATGGCCTTAAGCTCAATGCTAAAAAGTCCATTGCCATTCCCTTTGGGAAAAATTCAGTGCCCATGAACTACCACATAGGCGGCAGTGCACTAAACACCGAAGGTGTGATAAGAGACCTGGGAACACAGGTTGACAGCAACCTCTCCTTTGATAACCACATTGCCACTGTAGTCAGAAAGTCCTTCTATGTGGCACATCTCATTAGAAAAGGTTTATCATCCAGGAATAAAGAGGTCATAATCCCTCTTTACTCATACATCATTAGACCTATTATAGAATACAATGCCCCATTTGGTATGTACCTCACTGACACCTACAACAACTGGAAAGGTCACAAAAATACCTCACTAAGAGGATCTTAGGCCTTAGACACATGCCCTGTATGGACGGACTCAAAATACTCCAGCTATACTGTGTCTTTTATTGCCTACTTAGAGGCGATCTTGGCTTGACCTACAAAGCCATGTCTGACCGAGAGCTGCTAGATATGCTACATCTAAAGAAATCCCAATCCCTCCATGCCACATGTTCCAGGGGCCTATACCTCATTACCACAATAAACAGAACATGCTAGAGGGACAGATTCCTAAGTCAGAGACTTCCCATATTCCGGAACACTCTTCCCATTCACGTCATGCAGAGCACTTCACTGGCTCTCTTTAAGAGAAATCTTGACGAGTGGATGGGCAATAGGAAGTTCACCCTAGGGATCACTTCAGTAGCCTTGCTTGACAGGAAGGTGGGTGGCATGATGCCAGGGAATCTTCTTGGGCTAGGCTTATATAGTCTCCAGGACTGTTAGCCTAGTTCACACCTATGAACCTATGTGTGAGTCATATTCCTATACAGTAACTGAATTACTCAGCATTCAAGTTCACTGTGGTCATATCAGAACATGCAGAATGTTCTCCTTCACAGCACATCCAGAAAAATAATAGACTATTGTGGTCAGAACAAGTAACGAATGAACTATCTAAAATAGTAAAGTTAGGTAGATGTAATAAGACTGCCCCATCTTGTAACCTCATCTTTGTAATTGAAATGTTGGTGCAGACGATCAGAAGTATGTTAATAAAAAGGGTATGCTGAAAAGCATTATCAACTTGTTTGTTGATGACTATAGAATACTATTAGAAAAAATGGATGATTGCCTTCCAGAAATTGTAATTTTCTTCCAAGAATTTGAAACTGAATCAAGATTAAGATTTCATTCAAATAAGTCAATGGTGGTTAGGACAGGAAAGAGAGAGAATAAACAAATCAAACTTTCAGAGACATATACATATATCATAGGTAGAAATATAAATATAAATATCTGCATACACACATTTTACGTATGTAAACTAGAAACTGCAGAACAGCTTGTATAAAGAAGTTTCTCTTCATATGCACTGCAGTATGACTGTTTATAAATAACAGACTTAGAGAGCAGCTCTTCTAATTTTTCTTGTCCAAATAATCAATACATTCAATGTTCATATATGCTTTAAATGGTTTCCTGTACATTGAGTAGACAAAATGTTAGCCTAGTAACACTGTTTCTAAAGCAGTGAGGTAAGTGTCACTGTTACAGTCTTTACTCACTTTATTTAGTGGTAGGGCACTCTTTGTCTTTACTCACTTTATTTAGTAGTAGGGCACTCTTTGTCTTTACTCACTTTATTTAGTGGTAGGGCACTCTTTGTCTTTACTCACTTTATTTAGTAGTAGGGGACTCTTTGCCTTTACTCACTTTATTTAGTGGTAGGGCACTGTTTGTCTTTACTCACTTTATTTAGTGGTAGGGCACTCTTTGTCTTTACTCACTTTATTTAGTGGTAGGGCACTCTTTGTCTTTACTCACTTTATTTAGTAGTAGGGCACTCTTTGCCTTTACTCACTTTATTTAGTAGTAGGGGACTCTTTGCCTTTACTCACTTTATTTAGTAGTAGGGCACTCTTTGACTTTACTCACTTTAATTAGGGGTAGGGCACTCTTTCCCCAGGATTCAGCAAGCTCTGCATGGTGTGTAGGAATAGTGCAGGAGCTGCTGGAGACAATATGGCCACCGAGAGATCCAGGAACAAGCTCCTGGGACATGCACGAGTGCTCCTGCACTATTACTGCTTGTACACAGCTCCTGTATGCTAATTACCCCATTTGCAGGTGAAAACCATGCAAATGAGGTGAATTAGCGAACAGGGAAGCTGGCAGCCATCCGTGCAAGACTAGTGTTACCTGCAGAAATGTACTCGGTTAGTAACCAAGCACATTTCTGCAAACTACAAAACGTAGCCATGACAGCTCCAAATAAAGGGTGTATATAGTGTGTAAAGCATGCCAATGGCCAAATATATGGCCATTGGCATGGAAAACAGTTGCAAAAAAAATATAACTTTTATTTTTTTCGGCCGATTTCGACCGTTTAAGCATAGTGCAAACAGGATCGGCCAGAAAGAAAAACCCTGAAAAAAGCTTTCTCTGCAAAATCACAATTTTGCCATTATAGTCAATGGCAGGCAGAAGACAACAAGGCCAGTGAATAGTGGTTGCTAAGGGGAAAGGCTCAGTGTGGGACTTGTAACTAGGCATTAGCAGGCAATCCTATGCAGATGATGTGACTGATACTGAATCACAGAGTTCCCCTCATGCCTAGCCTGCACCCAACCGTGTAGGTGCAGGAAGACCATGGTGCAAGCCTAAGAGCTAACTGACATCATAAAGGGATGTTTTAGACATACTGTAAGCTTATTGGAGCCCTGTGGCTCAGGTTTGCCCTTAGCTTAGCAGAGCTAAGGAAGGGGGTGTGTCTGAAGCTGCCAAGCACACTTTACATTGCCTAAATGGGTGTGTGCGCTGCGCACCGGGTTTTAAACCAAAAAAAAAATGTACACCAGGAAATAGCAGCTCCATGCACATCTGAGCACTGGGTTTGCGTGGCGTGCCTCGGGGCTTAAACAGGAAGGCAATGGGAAGGGAAAACAGTAGTAGGAAGGTAATGAAGGAGAACTAGCATAGCTGGCAGGTGAAATGTATCAAAATGAGCCAATTACACAGGCAGCAGCCCAGCCCAGCACACTACTATAAACTATGCAAATACATTTCCCTCTGAATTTTCCCACAAACTCTACACCTCCGGTGTACACAAATGGGAAAATTTTACCTAACAAAAGCAACAAAATGATAGGGGCTGCATTTGCTCTCATAAATCAACATGTGGAAGAGGCTGAGGGTGGTGAGGATGAGAATGCTGACAACCAACCCACAGTGAGGAGAAGAAGAGTGCACAGACCCAGGGTAACCTACCAGGGGCTACATGAGCTGGAGATAGTGGAGTGCTATAGGGCAGACAGGGACCTCCTACAGCAAATTGTTGAGCTGTGCCGGCCACCCCTCACACACACACCCAACAGAGGGGAATCCATCCCAGTGGATACCAAAGTATGTGTAGGCTTAAGAATACTAGCCACAGGTACCTTCCAAAGGCCAAATGGGATATCATGGGGATCTCACAGGCATCATAATCCAGGGTACTCCACCAGTTCCTGGATGCCATGTCAGCACATGCCAGTGAGCACATATATTTCCTCAACACCCATGAGGCATTGACCAGCAATATGCATCTCTTCCACCAAATAACAGAATACCCTGAGGTAGTGGGTGCTATAGACTGCACGCACATACACATCAAACCACCACCCAGCGAGCGGGGTAGAGTCTACATAAACTGCAAGATCTTCCCCTCCATCAACCACTAGGTTGTGTGCGACGCCCAGGGCATTCTAATGAATGTGTGTGCTGGCAGCCCTGGAAATTCTCACAACTCCCACATCTGGCATATGACACAGCTGTACCAGAGATTTGCCAATGGGGACATCCCATATGGCCACCTAGTGCGGGATGCTGGTTACACAATGGAGCCGTGGCTGATGACACCCATCAGAAATGCACACACACCCAAACAAGAACTCCATAATGAGGCACACGCACAGACCAGAATCATAATACAGAGTGTGTTTGGGATGCTCAAGTCATGGTTCCAGTGCCTGGACATATCCGATGGAGCCTTGCAGTACTCACCAGCTACATGTACCCAAATTGTCATCGTATGTGCCATGCTACACAATATGATCCTGTGGAAACAGCTCTAGCAGAAACAGCATGAGGCAGGGCCATACAGCCACCCACCATTGCCAAGGCCTGCACAGGCACAGAGTGACTTGGAAGAGGAACAACCTGAGCCTGCCACAGTAGGCAGAAGGAGGTATGCACATTATGCCCAGGACTTGGCAAAGAGGCTATGCATAGGACATACACTGTCATAGCAGGGACCCAGAGAATGACACCTCTCTCTGACTCGCACATACAGTAAAAGGGATGCCAAACATGACACTACCTGTGCTTGAGTGTACTATGTGCATCCGACACAGTCAGCCCTCCAGCACCATCCTCAATACTGTCACAGCCACAAGATAAGTCACTCTCACTATCAATTGCTGAATGGAGAAGTATGTTCTGTTACTTGTATCTATGGTATGGATGTGAGCATCCAAGGGAATCGGGTGGCTGAATGGGATGCCAGCAGATAGTAGACACCTATATTGGCAGCATGAAATCTGTAACAAATACTGGTGTCAACACAGGTGACAAACCCACTGCAGGACATGTGGTGGCCCAAATGTGTGTCCATAGGACACACACATGAATGTCAGTGAGGCTCACATACCCAACAACTGTCTCAGCCAGCAGGACAGGCGTAGGCAAATACAAAGAAAGGCTGTGTGAAGGCCTCTAATTGATGGCTATGGAGAACAGCCCCCCTCCAGACCTTCACAGACAAACTACAACAGGTCAGGCAGTGGGATGTTAGTTCTGAAGGTTAAGAAGTCTGAAACTGAAATGTAGGTCAATAAAACCTAAGCATTGTAGTACACTGATATGCATCTAGTCTGCATGATAGGTCAGAATACAGAATGAAATGGAGTACCTAAAATACCAGTACAGTCATAGCAAATGTATACAGTTGTCAGGTGTGCCCCCCCTCACAATCCTATGTAGGTATAATAACAGTGGAGCACAGATTACCTGAGCCAGCCAAAGTAGCAGGATAGATTGTAGCATGTGTACAATATGCAGGGCTGTGTGTGTTAGGTTGGTGTGTGTTGTATATTGTGTGAGAGTGGTCAGCATGCAGGCATGGCGGGTTGTGTCCTGGTGGCCAAAGGCCAGTAGTGCAGATGCAAGGGCCAAGTTCTCACAACTGCAGTGCCAAACACAATGCATCCCAGCAAGTCATATTCCAGCAGTAAGCCATACTAATTGTTTGGATGTAATGTCTGTCACCATCTGAAAGATGGACATGGCAGGAATGTGGGCCCAGACATATGAACAGTACACAGGTGGAAGTACCCTAGACAGAGAGTGTATAAAATGTTACTGTCAAATGGACACACCTTTGGAATCGTACATACAGGTTAGCAGCACATTAGCTGGGTTTGTAGTATGGAATACTGATGTCGTCTGGCCAAACACTGGCAGACCACAAAAGTCACAGGTATGATGTACTGAGAAACTGCTGATGTCCTGCACAAGCCAGCATAAGTGGAATCCCTATGTATATCTGTGAGTCAGCTGCAAGTAGCTTCCGTAGCACACATGCACCCAGCTCACGCCACCATCAGCCACAGGTACCTCACAGGTTTTATCCCTGCTGTTTTTGGAATGAGTACAATATGACCCCCACCTCTGTATGGGAATGCATCATGCTAG